>NW_005370992.1:774593-822545 GCF_000412655.1 Myotis brandtii
GCTTGGTGGACAAAAACTTGTGCACTGGGGGAGGGGGGATCCCTCAGCCCAGCCTGCACCCTCTCCCAGTCCAGGAGCCCTTGGGGGATGTCTGACTGAGGGATTAGGCCTGCTCTCCACGGGGAGCGGGCCTCAGCTGAAGTCTGGCCTCCTTCTGGGGAGGGCAACTGTGCTGGTGGCCTCCCTCTGCGGGAGGCAACCAACAGGGCGATTGAGGGACGGTGCCAGCTGGCAAACAGCCAGCCCCAACCCTCAATCACCCCTCTACTACCGCTGGTTGCCACTGTCCCCCAATTGCCATCCCCTACCTCTGCCCACTGACACCCACCTTAGCTGGTCTGGCACTGCCCACTTGCCAGTCCCGCCCCCCCACCTACTGGTTATTCTGCTTTTTAGTCAATTTGCATATTTGGCTTTTATTATATAGGATATGATCAAAGTGAATGTAAATTTACTAATTTTACATATCTGTAATATAGCCACATTCCTGCTTGAGCAATATTTAATATATTTAGTCATCTATATTCTATGGATATATGTCAAAACCTATATCCAAATTTATCTTCTAGTGGTCATAACCAAATTTTAAAACATATGTTCAATTATTATCTTTTATTTTTTCACTGAATAAAATACTATAGAAAATCAACATGTGTTAGAAGAAGAAAAACATTAACACACGATGAAGAAAATTCTGTTTGTGAGGAAGAATTGGATTCTTTTTTTTTAAATATATTTTATTGATTTTTTACAGAGAGGAAGGGAAATGGATAGAGAGTTAGAAACATTGATGAGAGAGAAACACCAATCAGCTGCCTCCTGCACACTCCCCACTGGGGATGTGCCCACAACCAAGGTACATGCCCTTGACAGGAATCGAACCTGGAACCCTTGAGTTCTCAGGCTGACACTCTATCCACTGAGCCAAACCAGTAAGGGAAAGAATTGGATTCTTAAGAACTTGGGGAATCTCTATTCCTTGGAAACTTAGAATACAATTTAAATTCTTATTTATTTTAATAATTGTTCTACTTCCTGAGAAAGACAGCTATGCATAATTTTATACTCATTGGGCTTTCCAGAGACCTCAGGAAATATTTTGGATATTTTAAGGTATTCCATTGAAATTCAGTGAGGATCTGACCAAAGAACACAACTAATCTTAAAGTTGCACCTATAAATTATTTTTGTGTAATTCTTGAACGATCTTTCCATTTTTTAGGATTTTAAAGGAGATATAGAAATGTAAACAAAATAATCCACCTCTTAGATTATTCTCAGTAACAAGATCCAGCTAAAGGAATGCGACTTTTTTTTCTATTTCTACTTTCCATTTAATCTGGCTCTTAAATGGTTATTAAATCTCCATAATTAATTTCCAAATCTAGACATCTTGTTCTATCATCCATGCTTAGATTACTGTATGTCCTCCTAACCTGGACCTGGTGTATTTGTTTGTTTCCCTTTCTTTCATTCATTCTCTACATTCCAGACACAGCAATTTTTTTTTTCCAAATGTCAATTCAATAGTTGTCCCTCTTTGCTGTTACAATAAAACTTAACCATTTCCTAAATTGCAGGTAACTCATCTGTAATTCTCTCTCTCTCTCTCTCTCTCTCTCTCTCTCTCTCTCTCTCCATATATATATATCTACACTAATAAAAGAGAAACATGGTAATTAGCGTACGACCGCTACCCTTTTCATTGGCTAATCAGTGAGTATATGCAAATTAACTGACAACCAAGATGGCGGCTAATTTGCATATGTTGGCTCCAAGCCACAGACTGAGGCTTTAGGCCTGGGTAAGGGAGGAGCCAGCTAGCGATCATTGAGCCAGAGATGGTTGATGGCGGTGATGGCAGGGGGAACCGAGGTGGAGCCAGCCAGCGATCATAGATGGCGGCGGCGGAGGGGAGCTGGGGGTGCCCTGGCCCAGGCCTAAAGCCTTGGCCAGAGGCTTTAGGCTTGGGCTGGGGAGGAGCCAGCCAACGATTGTTGATGGCTGCGGAGGCGGGCAACCAGGGCGGAGCTAGCCAGCGATCGTTGATGGCAGCGGTGGGGAGCTGGTGGTGCCCCGGCCTAGGCCTAATGCCTCGGCCAGAGGCTTTAGGCTTGGGCCGGGGAGGAGCCAGCCAGTGATCCTTGATGGTGGTGGCAGCCCGAACCGGGGCGCAGCCAGCCAGCGATCCTTGATGGCCACGGTGGCTTGGAGCTGAGGGTGCCCTGGCCCAGGGCTAATTTGGTTTTCAAGGTGGAGAATGCTTTCTTCATAAGAGAACAACATTCATTGTATGGATTGAATCAGAAAACAAGCTTTCTACCTGACAAATCCCGCTTTCCATACCCACTGAATTATCACACAAAAAACTTACTCTAATGGCTAAGGTGATTGATAGTGACTACCAACAGATAATTATTTTTCTTCTACACATTGGGAACACAGAGGACTCAACAATTTTAAGAAGACAACTTCTTAACAATTTAATGCACAATAGTAAAGGCAATTGGAAAACTAGAGCAATCAAAGAAAAAAGAACTATTAAGGACTCAAGTCCTTCAGAAAAGAAGGGTTTGAGTTATTATAACTGGTAAAGAACAACAACAAACTGATATTTTGGCTGAAAGCAAATACAATATGGAAGAGGTAGCTGAAGAATAAATTTGCAAAAATAAACTATAGCCTTATGATTAAAGAAGTGAAGACTAGTAAATCTGCATATATTTTCTTTGCTTATTAGGTGTATATACTTTTTTTCTGTATACATTTTACCTTTTTTTTTCTCTCTTTTCACTTATTACTTTATCTACAAGCCTTGTAGGTTGACCTTACTTATTTTTTCTCCTCAGGTAACCTATAGTCAGGAAAATGGTGACTGAATTTGAGCAGTAACTAATATAGCTGGATAACAATAAGGATTTCATGTCCCCTCAATTGGGGGGGAGGATAAGAATTTTATCCCTTGTACAAAAAATAATTGTATCTGTTGGGTGGGGACATTAAATTTTTTATTGTTGTTTTGTGGAAGTTTAAACATCCTTATAAAGGTGTGTATGGAATGTGAATAGCCATTATAATGGAACTAGAGGGGCCTGGTGCATGAAATTTGTACATGGATAGGGTCCATAGGCCTGGCTGGTGATCAGGGCTGATCTGTGAGGCGACTGGGGGGCAATTAGGAGGTCCCCGCCTGCTAGTACCCATCTTGGATGGCCTGGCGCCACCCGCTTGCCGGCCCCACCCTCTGGTTTCCCTGTAACTGCCGCTGCTGGGCACCTCCCTCTGCGGGGTGACCGGCAGGGCAATTGGGAGCCCCCTGCTGGCACCCACCTTGGCTGGCCTGGGGTCTGTGGGCTGGGGGCAGCTCCTGCATTGACCATCTGCCCCCGGGTGGTCAGTGGGCATCATAGAGACCAGTTGTTCCACCGTTTGTTCTGCCGTTCAGTCGATTTGCATATTAGGCTTTTATTATATAGGATGCAAATATATATACTTCTTTGGGATGACACTGATTAATATTATTATATAGGTTTCAAGTGTACATTTCTATGATATATAATCTTCATACTGTATTGTCTGCCCATCACCTAAAATATTGAATGCAAACAATATATATACTGTTCTCGTAATAGCAGAAGTGCTATGATTCTTTGACATAACATTTGTTTTTTTCAGCATGTTTTAAAGGATAAGTCATAAACTTGAAGTTATTTCAAGCTGTTTGTTTTTCTGTCTAGATAAGAATAATTTAGAAAAGAAAGAAAATTATAATTTTATGTTAAATCTTAGACTTGCCAACACTGAATAAGAACATCTCTTAAAGAGTATTAATTTTAATTACTTATGTTATATCACTTAGATTTTTTAGAATACATTTATACCAACTGTACAGGATAAATATAAACAAGAATTAAAAAATCATTAAAGTGGCATTTATCAATATTTGACTGACTCGAAAAATATTTTGTTATACATACAAGGTACAGTAACTGATACACTAGTAAATCTTTTTTAAAAAAATATATTTTATTGATTTTTTACAGAGAGGAAAGGAGAGGGACAGAGAGTTAGAAACATTGATGAGAGAGAAATATCGATCAGCTGCCTCCTGCACATCCCCCACTGGGGATGTGCCCGCAACCAAGGTACATGCCCTTGACTGGAATCGAACCTGGAACCCTTCAGTCCACAGGCCGACTCTCTATCCACTGAGCCAAACCGGTTATGGCATACACTAGTAAATCTTTACAGCAATTGAATTTACTGTGTATAACTGATATTTGATTATTTTTGAAAATCCAAAACAAACTAAAATGATCAATAAAGTATTTATAACCACCAAAGAAGCACAATAAGTATTTTGAATGATATAGTTCATGATATTTTGCATTATTTTCCTTTAGGGATCAAGTCTAAATTGCATGAATAAAAAATTAACTGTTCTGAAGCTTTTTTCTGCTAGGAACAAATATATTAGTATTTGCTTCCCAATCTTGCTTCCTTCCTGTCCCTCCAAGAGATGTTTACACCAAGAGTAGTCCACAATAAATTGCCTGCATACTAATATTCATTCCCTAAACAGCTTCCCAAAAACTCAACTGAAAAAAAATTCCATTTTATACATTTCATTACACAATAATAAAAGTTTGTATATTCAAATTATTTATATATATATATTTTTTTTTATTGAGGTGACATTGATTAATAACATTATATGTTTACATGTACAACCTTTTAATTTAAGATCTGTATATTTTGAATTGAGTTGGTCCTTTACAATCTAAGCTTTGTAGAATCCTGCGGTTAGTTGCCTAAGGGATACTAAAAGTAACAAAGTATTTTCTATCAAACAAAAGATATGCAAGTTGCCTAAAAAACTATTACTATTATCATAATTGTTTTCTAATACACTGCACATCTGCTCGTAAATACTTGATAACCAATGCATTAAGGAATTTAAAACTTTGCTTGAATTATCAGGATTGGTGCGGTACTGAAGAAATAAGACAAAAATGGGTTCTAATTATGGGTCTGTTACTAACTGAATGTGTGACCATTTGCATACCACTTAATGTCTCTGTATTTCAATATTGACTTCAATAAAATGAGTATTTGAACCAAAATGATGTAAGTCTTCTTTTTAAAGCTCTAGTAGGAGAAGAATAACTCAAAAAAGAAAAAGAGGTAAGTACACAAAATATGTCTACATGTTCAGTCAAATAATAGTGTTTCCCCATGTGCCATAAAAAGAGGACTTTGAGGGTGAGCCCTGTGACAGATACTCTCTAAGGTAGCACCATCACTAAGAAGATGTGCCCAGCTTCAGGCCCAAATTATCTAGTATCTTGGTCTCTAGGTTAGCGATGAACCTGAGTTTTCTTTGAGGAATAGCAAGAACTCATTGCACTTTTATTTATTTAAATTAAATTTGATTCAATTTCATTTCCCCCATTACCTTTTATCCCTTCTCTGCCCTCTATCACCTCCACCCATCACTTCCCACAACTTTCTCCAAATTTTGTCCTTCTCTTGGCTGGCTGGAGACAACCACAGACCCTAGGAGAAGTGGAACCACAAGATAAAAAGAATTAGAGTCCCTGAATCACTTGTGTGGATAAGGGCTGTGAACCAACAGGAGACACTGCCACTGTTCGCTTATGTGTATGTGAAGTAGATTTTAGTTGTCACTAAACCATTGCCATTAAGTTCTGTGTTGGCGATTGCTCCATTACCCATATAAAGTTTAACAGTAATTTTAAAATACTCCCCCCTCAATTCATATTGCTTTCTAGTATAAATACCCTGGAGAGAATTAGTTATATAAAAGAAAAAATTCAATAATTGTCTGTAAACTGTCAAAATAAGGCTGCTTTCTTTTATTTCATTTTCTATCATTTTTATTCATGAGAGGCACCAGCTTTTTTTTTATGTGGTCATATCACTTACAAAATGTATGGCTCCATGTTCAATTTTTTTTAATAGTTTTTCATTTAAATTATTCTGTAAATAGCATTCTATCTCAATATACACACAAATACATGAAAATAAAATATTTACACATATTCTATTCTGTACATTGATTATAATTTATTAAAAAGGCATTGTCAGAATGTATTTTCAGGCCATTTTTTAATGTTCAGCAATTATATATATTGTGTTGAGCTGTTTCTTTTTTTCAATATATTTTATTTTATTTCAGACAGGAAGGGAGAGGGAGAGAGAAAGAAAAAAACAATGATGAGAGACAATCACTGATAGGATGCCTCCTGCATGCCCCCTACTGAGGATTCATCAACCTGAGAATGTGCCCTTGATTGGGATCAAACCCAGGACCCTTCAGTCAAAAGGCTGATGCTCTATCCACTGAACCAAACCAGCTAGGGCTTGAGCTATTTCTTAAACAGCTCTTAAGAAATGTTTGGTTACAGCTGATTAGCAGGTTAAATAGTAATTTAAATATTAGATAAATCTCACAAAAATGAGTTTTCATTGAAATCAGAACATTCAAATACATAAATGTAACTTTGTAAATTCTCTTATCTTAATGATCTCGATTACTTTTTCTAAGTGTACAGTTGTTGTTTTTTAACATCTACTCTTAGCTGTTCAATACTAAAAAACATATTTTACATGTAGTCAAAAGCAAAAAATATAGCCAATGCATTTTATTCAGTGCATTCATGCTGTTAATACATGTGTTCATAATGTATGGTATGTGATTAACAATAAAAATAAAAGGTATTAGGCAATTTGCTATATTAAAATATTTGAATACAGGATATAATAAAAAATCTAAATAAGAAAATAATTTTGAGTCTAAAAAAATTACAAATCCTATATAATAAAAGTGTAATATGCAAATTGACCAAACAGCAGAACGACTGGTCGCTATGACACATACTGACCACCAGGGGGAAGATGGTTAACACAGGAGCTGTGCCCTAGTGGTCAGTGCGCTCCCACAGGGGGGGCGCCAATCAGCCAGAAGCTGGGCTCATGGCTGGCGAGTGCAGTGGCGGTGGTGGGAGACTCTCTCGCCTTTGCAGCAGCGCTCAGGATGTCTGATTGATGGTTAAAGGGCACAGGCCGGGCTGAGGGGATTCCCCCCCGCCCCCAGGAGTGCATGAAGTCGTGCACTGGGCATCTAGTGAATTAATAATTTTACAAGGAACAAAGGAGGCTAAAATTAGTGAATGTCATATTAAAGTGATGCTTATGTTTCTAGATAGTTATAGTAAAAATATAGCTGAATCATAGAATCATAATTCTCATTTTCTTTCATTAAGAAAATAGGCAAGGTTATCTAGAAAGGTCATTCTCACTGTAAATTTAGAGAAAATTTTTATTTATGACTTTGTTCCTATATAGAAATCATTAAGAAAGAATAGAAAACCTCTGCTACTATGATATATCTGAGACTACATATACAGGTTGGGACAAAAACTTTATAGTTGTTTAAATAGGATGTAATACAATAATTAATAAATAATAATACAAGAATAAACTGTTTCACATATTCACAATTTTAAACCTCATTTTGCCCAACCCTATATATAGATGGCTGTAGATGATAAACATTGAAGTATATTTAAAACATTTCAACCAAATACTTTTAAAATTCATTAATCCTCAAATTTATATTTCAGTAAGTAATATAAAATGCTCTTTTGTGAAGATTATTTGAGGAAAGGGACTAGGACATGATTACCTTCTTACTAACATATTCTTCTGTCTACAGAAGTGCATACTTTATGCAAAGATCAGTCCCAGGGCTAATGAATAATGGAAGTAAACTACCTCAGAAGAGATAAAGATAATTAGTAGATTATTGAGTCTTGGTATTCCATTACCTTAAATATAAATGAGGTCAGCTACATAAATCTATGTGGGAATCCATATGAAATAAATGAAAAGGAGTCGGGATTTTTTGTTTGTAAAATAATTTTGGACATTTAAAATCAACCAGCATTAAAAAAATAAGTACCATAACATATAGTACAATTTATATCATTATTTAGCTTGCCATTTACAAATAGTACTCTGCTTACATTAAGGCTTACATTCAGTGAAATGGTAAGATTATAAATATAAATGAAATATAAGTGGATATAAATATAAATACATATTAAAGATATGAACTCAAGATGATAAATTATTAATCATTTAATTTAACATCAACAATGCAGCACTATTGTGAAAAGAATACAATCAAGATTTTCAAATGCAAATGTAGAATATAAATATAGAGCCCCCATGCAATCTAATTATGCTTATCTAACCCTGTCAAAAATTTTTAGTGTTAATTTTCTTCTGAAATGTACGTATGAAAAAATATGTGATGAATTAGCAGCAATATTATTTAAAAATATACCAAGATTCCAAACATCTGAGAAATACAAAATGCTTCAGGAATCAGATTTTATTCTAATTCATTGAGGAACAAAATGACTGAGCGGAAATGAATATGTTATTTAGATGATACAATAGATTTTGTGAACATGAGTAGAAAAGGCAGTTTGATTTGCAGAGTCATCTGCCTTTAAAAATAAAAACAATTGGAGTTGATCCTAAATAACTCTTAGAAATGATTAATTTCTTCTTTCAACAATGGGTATCTACCATATAACTGACACTGTGCTTATCACGTAGAAATTAGACTTGTCCTCTGTACATAAATCGCTCTCATTCTAAGTAGAAATACAGAAGAAATCACACATATTAGAATGAAGGGCTAAAGATAGTTGACAAGATAAACCTGGGGCATTCATCCAATCTCTGAACTCTCATTCTATCCACAGATGCCCAATACATTCTTCAGAATGACATTCGAAGTCAGTCATCTCATGTGTTACATCTTCTAGTTATTAGTGCCTAATGATTTCTTTTTCAGTTGAGGATGAATTCAATACTGCTTTCTCTTTCCTAACAGCCAGCCTTATGGGCTTTACTTCTGCATAAGTCTTCTCCTCATCTGCCACTACACTCCCCTTACCCTCCAGACACACTGGGTTTGTTGTTGTTGTGTTTTCAGATACATCAGATATGCTGTATGCCCTCTAGAATTGCTGTTTCTCCTGTGTGTACCTTTCATTCCTCAGAGTATCCAAGGGCACCTCACACATTTTGTGTCAATTTCAATGGCACTGCACAGAACAATTTACACAGACCATCCTCTCCAAGTTGTCAAGTTTTCCAATAATTGCTATATTTTATTACTTTGCTTTATTTATAGTGTTTATCGCTGTATGAATTTGTATTTGTATGCATTTATTAATTTCGTTTTTATTTTACCCTCTCCATTAGAATAGAATTTATATAACAGTTAAAACCTGGTATGTCTGATTCACTGCCTTATCCCCCCACTAATAGGACAATTTTTGGTGTATATACCTTAAGTGCTCAAAAGTGTTGAATGTTCGGTGAATGAGTGAAGAAAAATAAATAACTCATAATGGTCCTGAGGTAAGCCTTGAAGGATGAATAGAATTTAAGCAAAAACACCATCCTCCTTAGTTAATAGTAATGATGTATCAATATCAGTTTATAAACTGTTACCAATGCATGATACTAACAAAATGATAGTATAAAACTGGGTGTGTGACCTATTGGAACTCTCTGTACTATCTTCTCAATTTTTCTGAACATCTAAAACTGGTATAAAAAGGTCTGTTTAAAACAAAATGTCATATAAAAATACAAAAACAGTGGTGGAAATACAGTGTCATGGCCAAAGATCAAATGATGTTCAGAATGTTTCTGAACACTTCAATATAACTCTTATGCTTTTACTCAGGGAAATAATAATATTGCCTATTTTAAGTTGGGTTCCCCAAAAGTGTATCCTGAGATAAGGGTTCATGTGATAGAGAGATAGGAGGAGTTATTTCTAGGAGAAGGGGCAGGAGTTAGAGCAGTGGGAATGGAAAGGAGAGGAAACAACAGTGGGCTCCCAAGCAAAGTCTCATGGAAGATAACTGGCTGGATCCCACAGGGGAGGTCCAGCGACAGTGTTAGTCATTTTTCAGAACATCTTTAGGAAAAGCAAGAAAAATGCAATATTTATACACCTTAGTTACTGGTTAAGCTGGCTCAAGGTAAGAACAGGTGCTCTACATTCCCACAAATGCCCAAGTAGAGTGAGGCAGGCACAGTCTGGCTATCTTTCGACAAAGACCCAGGTGCTGCCTAAAGGGAACGTAGGCATTCTGGAAGCTAGAAATGAAGGAGGGGTCTAAGGAGACGCAGGTGGAACGCTGGCACCGACTTGATTGCTGCAGAGTCAAAACACTGAATTACCTCCTTCCATCCCAGCAGTTCTGCACAGCCTGGGCTATTTCAGGAGAAAGATTCACTAGTGATAGCAAGCCACATAAGTCCCAATTGGTGTGTCCTCGGAATTATCTTAGTTGTCTAACTGTAGTAACACTTTAGAGCGGTGATGGCGAACCTATGACACGCGTGTCAGAGGTGACACGCGAACTCATTTTTTTGGTTGCTTTTTCTTTGTTAAATGGCATTTAAATATATAAAATAAATATCAAAAATATAAGTCTTTGTTTTACTGTGGTTGCAAGTATCAAAAAATTTCTATATGTGACACGGCACCAGAGTTAAGTTAGGGTTTTTCAAAATGCTGACACGCCGAGCTCAAAAGGTTTGCCATCACTGCTTTAGAGTATATTACATGGTTGTGCCCACCTCCAGAGTTTCTGAGGAGAAGGCCTGGGGTGGAGCTTAGAATTTGTATTTGTAACAAGTTTTCATGTGATGCTATTACTGCTGATCTGGAGAATCACCATTCCTCTGTTATGGATTCCCACAGCATTATAATAAATATTTTTTAAGCTATGAATGTTCATGTTTTGTGTAAAGAAAAAGATTGGCTTTAGTAATTATGAGTCTTATAATGTTCCATTAGACAAAAAAACACACCCTTTAATTTAAATGATTTGCATTATTTAAGTATTTAATAAACATTAATAGATTGGAAATGCAGTAATTAAATGCTTATTGAAATAAATCATATGTCCTATTAAAAAAAGACAACAAAAATCTTACTGACACTTGGGTTATAATTTATTAAATGGTACACATACAATAAAATATAAAGAAAATACACTATGAGAAAATGAAAAACTAAATCATTGAATTTTTAATCCTTAGTGAAATTTCAGCATCTTAATATGAATTTTTGGTTGATCTAATTGCTAATATATGTTCTATAAATACTTAAATTAGGAGGATTAATGGATTAATGCGGCATTTTATTTTCACTTGAATATTGAGTGAAGTTCTACTTCAGATAAATAAATTAACTCAGTAAACTACATTTTTGTATATTATAAAAATATGTACATAAATCAAAATGCCTAAAAATAATTTTCTACTTTCACAAATCCTAGGCTTCAAAGATGAGACTCAGAGTTCCTTACAAAAAAAATTACTGTGAAAAATTCTAGTTTCTTTCAAATGAGAACTAGTTATAGTGAAATTGTTCATACATATTCATATAATAAAGCTGCCATAGAGCTTATCTTATATAGTGCCTCTCGTGAATATAGGTTTTTGATTGGGACTTGGTTTAAGCATTAAAATTCCATACTCCTCATTTAAGAATGTGTCTTAGTCTTCTTGTTCTTTTATTCATCTGACTCTTTGTGACATTTGACTCTTCAGCCATAGTTCTTACTATGTCCTGTAACTTAGTTTGGTGGCAAACTGTTCTTTTTATTTTCCAGAGCAATTGAATATAGACATTTGTTCCATCGGTGAAGAATTTTTATCAATGCTTAAGCATTAATACTATATTATTAATTCTAATATATATGCATTGTATAATATATTACAACTGCTATATGTTTGCATTTTAAACAACAATTCTCAGTTCAAAATGGCAACTTTAAAGGGTCCCTCTTAATATGGAATATTATCAGGTAGATATTCATTTATTCCTAGGAGGCACTGACAGTCATTCACTATTCTTCATAGGCAGAAATATAATTTGAGTAAAGTACCATGAACTACAAAGAATCTCATAAAAATATAAATAAGATCAAGAACATAATCGCCCTATAAAAGCCAACTAGCAGGGGTTGGGAACGTCTGGCCCAAGAGCTGTGTAAGGCCAGCAGAATCATTTGTGAACATGAGTAGTAAAGGCCCTGCCACGGCATTAGGGGTGACTTAATTAAATGTTTAACCAAATATAGCAAGCTAATTTTTAAGTTGATAATTCTGTATGGCCCGCTAATGATGTTATAAATATTTAACTGGCCTTTGGCAAAAAAAATGTCCCCACCCCTGATTTAAAGTCTACGCTATTTATATGCCAGGCCTCACATATTCCTTATCATTAAAATAAATGAAGCTAGAACAAATAAAAACATAGATCTCTGAAGACCCAGGTCACTGCAGTAGAACAATACAATGAACCTCAGCTACCTTAAGCACATCTCTTGTTAGGAGCATCAGCTCACTTTCCTTAGGTAGATTCCTAATCCTGGCCCAGGCACATGGATGCAATATGCATAGATCAGCAGAGCGTCATAAGGGAATTACAAAACTCCCACTGTTGGCAGAATGTACTTGACTAACTTGTTACCAGCAGAGTGGTTGAGTCAGGACCCACTCCCCCATTGGGAAGTTTCCAGTTATAAAATACTGTTTCCCTAAAAGATTAGAATTACCTACTAGTATAACATAAAGATAGACATTGTGACTTCCTGCAAGGGGAATTACAGAGAAAATTACCTCCATCCACTTTGGCAGTCACACATTTGGATACCTTGAATTTCAATATTCTCTGATACTTTTTGACCGTCAACACCTTGAACTTTAGATTTTTCTAGCAATTACAAGTGGGAATACCTTTTCTATACCACATGTCCTCATTCATGCTGAATCTTTTCTTTACACTTACTGTCAATTTAAACACTCCCATTTGGTTTTTCCAAATTAATCCTCTCCTCCTTACCCTTCTGGCCTCTGTTGTCAATATGCCTCGGTCAATCTGGCTCTCCCTGACACCCTGGATTGCTGTCCCCAGCCCATCCTGTCACTTGCCAAAAAAGTATAAACTGCTGCCCACTAGCATTATTGACATGATGTAAACTGGATCTAAATAGGAATATAAAAATATTAAGTTGCATTGGGTGGGAGAGAAAAATGTAAATATAGAAGGCTTTCCATAAGCCACTTCATAGTCTGGGCTCTGTGAATGTGGGTTAAAAACAAAAACAAATGGCCCAGCCGGTGTTGCTCAGTGGTTGAGCATTGACCTATGAACAAGGAGGTCATGGTTCAATTTCCATTTGGGGCACAGGCCTGGGTTGCAGGCTCAATCCCCAGTATGGAGCGGGAGGAGAGTGCAAGAGATAGCCGATCAATGATTTTCTCTCATCATTAATGTTTCTATCTCTCCTTTCCTCTCTGAAATCAATAAAAAATATATTGTAGAAAAAAACCTAAATAAATAAATGGATTAAAAGAAAGAGTATATAAACAAAGTACAGTAGTTTTAACAGTAGTTCTTATTTCAATTAATTCTTTTGAATTACATTAAAACAGAATAGATATATATGGGAAACTTAAAAATTACTTGGAAGGCTTACAAGGGAAAAGTAAAATGTGGCTTTCCCCCCCATAAATAATCACTGTTAGCAGCTTCTCTTGTTTCATTGAAAAATATTAGGAATATACAGTCTTTATTTTCAAAATAAAAATGTTAATGAGATTATAACATACATTAGGTCAAGGGCCATTGTTTTTCCAACCTAAAACATATTTTCATACAGATATATCTTACCCTATTTAAGGGCTACCAGGTGTTCTACCACAGTGTGACTCATAATTATTTATCTAGTTCCAGACAGATAAATTCAAGTGTTTCTAATTTGCCCCCTCAATAACATAAAGTAGTCATTGAAGATCTTTGTATATGAGCACATCCATAGAAACATTCCCAGAAGTTGATTAATTGAGGCCAAAAAGTATGTGCCTTGTCAAGGCTTAACACTGGTCTACCCCATTTAAATCTTCTCACAGTTGGTTCCTTGACATTGAGGTCTCAGCTCAATATCATCCTCATAGGCATCCATGGAGAACATAGCAATTCTTTCCTCAGTGTTTTATGTTCATCCTTGCATGTACCACTAAGTGATATATCCTTTTGATACATTCGTCATTGTTAGTTGGCCATCTTCTGTGTTCCCTACCTCTAGAATAAACATGCTGTGAGAACAGAGGTTTTTTTCTGATTTGTTCACCATAGTAATTTGGGCATACAATAGGCAGCCAAAAAAGAGTCCTTAAATAACCCAGTTACTATTGGCATCATGGTCACATGTTACAGCACTGCATTTGCTAATAAGATGATGCACAGGAACAAGCATGTGAAGTGTCTCAATTCTTGGCTCTTAAGCCTCTTCCTTTTATTCACTATCTAGATGACCTTATATGGTTTCATGGCTTTAAACGTGATTTATACATAAATGACTCCTAAATGCATATTTCAAGTCCCTGATTTGTTCACCATAGTATTTTGGGCATACAATAGGCAGCCAACAAAGAGTCCTTAAATAACCCGGTTACTATTGGCATCATGGTCACATGTTACAGCACTGAATTTGCTAATAAGATGATGCACAGGAACAAGCATGTGAAGTGTCTCAATTCTTGGCTCTTAGGCCTCTTCCTTTTATTCACTATCTAGATGACCTTATATGGTTTCATGGCTTTAAATGTGATTTATACATAAATGACTCCTAAATGCATATTTCAAGTCCAAATCAAACTCAAAAGTCATACAAATCACTCTATGAAACAACTCCATCTGAACACAGAATAGGTACCTCAAAATTAACCTGCCTAAAAGCAAATTTCTATTATACCCCCACCGGTCTCTTCACAAGTGTTCCCATAGCAGTAAATGACACCTCATTCTTCCTATTGTTCAAGATAAAACCCTGGATGTTAATCTCATCCCCTCATACATAAACCATCAGCAAATCCTGCTGGTATTCCTCCAAAGATCCATGAAGAATTTATTCTGGAATGTATGCCATCATTTCTTGCTATCTCTATTGCTAACATCCCTGTACAAACTACAACCATCTTTCATTTGGATTATCACAAAAAACTCCCAACTCGTTTTCCTGTTATGTACTGTTCCCCTAGAATCAGTTCTCAAACAGCAGACAACAGATCATTTTTAACATGGGTCAGGTCATATCACTCCTTTAAAAAAATTAAGATGAATATCACACCAGTAATAACTCATGTTATCTGTTTCCTGAATATGGTGCTATGAGAATGTCACATTACCTCTCCAATATTTCCCCCAAAATTTATAACCTCAGTCTAATCATGAAACAACATCAGACAAACCTAAATTGAATGAAATTCTGCAAATTACCTGACCAATATTTTTTAAACTTGTCAAGGTCATGTAAAAAAAAAGAATAGACAAATTATCACAGATTGGAGGAGATATAAATAAATGCAACATGGTATATTGGATTGAATCCTGAAACAGAAAAAGTACATTAGTAGGAAAAATGGGGAAATCTGAATGAAGTCTGTAATTCAGTTGCTAGTACTATACCAATCATATATTTTTAAATCTTTGTTAAAATACCATGGTTAAGTTGTCAACATTAAGAAAACAAGAGTTTGGCCCTGACCAGTTTGGCTCAGTGGCTATACCGTCGGCCTGTGGACTGAAGAGTCCCAGGTTCCATTCCGGTCAAGGGCATGTACCTTGGTTGAGGGCACATCCCCAGTAGGGGTGTGCAGGAGGCAGCTGATGGATGTTTCTCTCTCATGGATGTTTCCAACTCTCTATCCCTCTCCCTTCCTCTCTGTAAAAAATCAATAAAATATATTTAAAAAAAGAAAACAAGAGTTCGATCAATAGCGGGAGCAGAGAGCGGACCCCAGAGAGCCCTGAGCAGCCCCACAGCCGCCCAGTTACCATCACACCCCGGGAGATGCTGCGGATGCCATAGCCAGTCCCAGTCACCATCACCGCAACCATGACCTGCGAGGCTGAAACCCAGCAACCGCCCGCCGCCTCCTTCCCTCCCTAACCCCCCACCCCCACCCCCAGCGCTGCTGACACCAAGCCAGGCACTACCAGCAGCGGCGCAGGGAGTGGCTGCCGGGGTGGCCTCACATTGGTGGCACCTGCCTGCGGGGACAAGAAGGTCCTCGCAACGAAGGTTTGGGGAACAGTAAAACGGTGCAATGTAAGAAACGGATATGGCTTCACCAACAGGAATGACACCAAGGAAGATGTATTTGTACACCAGGCTGCCATAAAGAAGAACCCCAGGAGTTCCAGTGCAAGGCAGTGACTGTGCAGCAGAAGTAATCATTGTAGACGCTCTCCAGGTCGCGGGGTCCTCCAGGCAATTACCAGCAGGATTCCCAGAACAGTGAGAGCGGGGGAAGGAATGAGGGATCAGAGTGCCCCGAAGGCCAGGCCCACAGCACCCGCCCTATCGGAGGCATCGGTTCCCACCTTACTGCGCAGAGACCTATGGGCGTGGACCACAGCGTCCCAACCCTCCGGAGCAGGGAGAAGTGATGGAGGTGCTGACAACCAGGGTGCAGGAGAGCAAGGCAGACCAGGGAGCCAGAATATGTATCGGGGCCACAGACCACGATTCCGCAGGGGCCCTCCTCGCCAAAGACAGCCTAGAGAGGACGGCAACGAAGGAGATAAGGAAAATCAAGGAGATGAGACCCACGGTCAGCAGCCACCTCAAGGTCAGTACCGCCGCAACTTCAACTAGCAACGCAGACGCCCGGAAAACCGTCAACCACAAGATGGCAAAGAGGAAAAAGCAGCTGATCCACCAGCTGAGAATTCGTCTGCTCCCGAGACCGAGCAGGGCAGGGCGGAGTAAAAAATGCCGGCTTACCATCTTTACCATCATCCGGTTTAGTCATCCAACAAGAAGAAATATGAAATCCCAGCAATAAGAAATGAACAAAAGATTGGAGCTGAAGACCTTCAGTGCTTGCTTTTTGCCCATTGACCAGATAACTAGAACTATCTGCACTATCTATGCAGCACGGGGTTTTATTTTTATCCAAAGACGTCTCTTTATGGTCGTGACAAATGTGTTTTTTTAAGAAAAGAAAAAAAGCCTGGTTTTTCTCAATACACCTTTAAAGGTTTTTAAATTGTTTCATATCTGGTCAAATTGAGATTTTTAAGAACCTCATTTTTAATTTGCAATAAAAGTTTACAACTTGATTTTTTCCCCAAAACTGCAAGCTCCTGATAATAAAGGTCTTAAATAATAATAGTAAAAAAAGAAAACTGGAACATAGTATCTGGAGATACTTAATTCTGTCTTAACAACTCTTGTGTAAATCAAATTTTAACATTTAATTTTTTAAAACATCCCTTGGGATCTTCACATTTCACCTTTAAAAAAAGCAAAAGGTATTTTTTGTGTACCTACACATCCTGCCTCTCTCCACCTGCCTTTCTCCAGCCCCTCTTACCACATATTTTACTGATTTCTTCTCACTCATTTGATCACTCTGCTCAATCAATACCCTTGATTTGATTTTATTTTTTAAGCCACCCAGAAGCTCAGGCTGCAGGCCACTTTCAGCTTGGGAATTTCTTTCCTTAATTACCCACAAGGCACCCTTCCTTTTATGTCTTAGGCAGGTTTCCACTCAAATATAACCTATGAGAGAGTCCTTCCCTATCATCCTTCGAAATATACCTCTCCTCAAAAACCTCACTAGCAGTCACTATTCTACTTCCCACCCTTTATTTTCCTTCATAGCACCAGTATCTGAGTAGAAATTTATTCATGTGTATATTCATTTTTTGGCCCATTTTTTTTGTGAAGCCAATAACTTGTTTTATTCACTGCCGTTTATTTCCAATTCTTGGAATTGTCTCTGTCATGTAACAGATAATCAATAAACATTTGTAGTTATCCATGATCTCTCACTTACACATAGAATCTAAATAAAGATCAAATTTATAAAAACAGAGAGTATACTGGTGGTTCCCAGCGGCTGGGTGGTTTGGGGATTGTTGGTCAAATGATACAAAGTTCCAGTAATAAGATGCATATAAGTTCTGGGGATGTAATTTACAGCATGGTGACTATAGTTAACAATGCTGCACTATACACTTGAAAGTTGCTAAGAGAATAGATCTTAAAAGTTCTCTCCACACACACACACAAAAAGGTAACTATGTGAGGTGATGGATGTGTTAACTATCCTATTATGGTGATAATTGCACAATGTATACATGTGTCAAATCATGATATTGTATATCTTAAACAAGATTGTATATCACTTATGAAAGGTGGGGTTCAGGGTACAGATGTCTTCTTGTGGGTTTTTGTCTGACGAAGTTTGAATAAACTCGTGGACTAACAGATTTCTTTAGTAAAAATGTAGAAGTTTATTGGAAGCATATACAAACTCCATCTGGGCAGGGGTGTCCCCAAAGGGGCCCCCCTGCGGAAGGGGCCCCCAGATGGGAAAAGCCTGCTCTCTGTTTCTCTCTAATGGGAAAAATAAAAATAAAAAAAAATCCTGCTTGGTGTCCCTTTGTCTTCAGTTTATATATGCTACAGTTCTTTGTTTGAACTTGACCCTTTCTAATTGGACCTTTCATTACTTTAGGGCTCCCATGCTCTCCTCATTGGTTATTTTGTTCCATGGCATCAGTTTCAAAGGCCCAAGTCCACGTGGTGCTCCTCTCTTCCTCTCCCCCTTATCTTGTAACATTGCTCTATCTCCTGTGAAAATCTGTTTTCCTCTTTCCTCCATTTGTCAGCATTTCTCTATCCTCTGTGAAAGTTTGTTTCCTTTTTCCCATACTCTGTGGCTTTTCCTTATCTCCTGTGAACATAGGTCTTCCTCTCCCCTTACTCTATGGCACTTTTCTATTCTCTGTGAATGTATGCCTTCTGGTGGCTCCAAGCCCTCACTTATGCATTCTTTCCCCATGGACCCTCTTTATTCCTAAGACTCCCTAAACCTGCCTATCTTATCCCTAAAACTCCTTTCACTTATATCTCAATAAATTTGAAAAGTAAATAAATATTTGTTAAATGTATAATGGAAAAACCAATAAATTTATTTGGCTGGAAAATAATTAAGAAACAATACAATTAAAACCTAAAAGATATAATTATATTTATTTTCCATTTGAATATTTATATTCTAATTTATCTAGCAGATACACAGTAGGAAGTACACATTTTCTCAAATAGTTAAAATATAGTTATATTTATAGTACCATGTTCTCCAAGATAAATACAACTAAAGGGTCCAAAATAATATTTTTAGTATTATGTACCTTTAATGATTATTTCTAAAACAAATGAGTAAAGAAACACATGAATGAAAAAAGGTGGGTACAATTTATCTTCTTGTACTCACAAGAGTTTAATTTCTTGCTCAATTATTCATTCCATGTAGAGTTTCAAATGACAGGCAAATTTCAAATGGAGGTAATTAAATTCAATAGCAATACAAAGAAAAATTATCCCTCACTAATAGCTATTTTCCTTCAGGTAATCATAAAATGCTTTCAAACAAATGCTTTTCAGGATGTCAGTAACCTTTAAGATTAATATTTGCATGTACAAATAAAGCAAACAGTGAATTGTTTTACTAAATTCTCCAGTTCTTGCTCTCATTCTGCAAAGAAATTCTGTTGCCTTTCTGAAAGCCAGTCTCTGATCAGGATTTAAATAGTGTGATATCACACTGTGAAGTAAAATCCTATTGTATGAGTAGGAAGTTTTAGTGTACTCTGGAGTTACCTCAGAATCACAAAGCAATTAGCCGATAATGTTAAAAAGTTATGGCTAATTTAACTAATGGTTAATGGAGCCTAGTAAAACTGTCAGAGTTGATGAGCCCAGGGAGATTTTGTGCAGGAACACACATTAACGCCAGGGTCCTTTATCTCCTCTTAAGAGTTTAATCAGCATCTGGAATGATAGGCTCTTGTAATAGAATGCCAAAAATATGGTTTTTAGTTTTTAACCTTATTAACTGTGAACAGCAACTAACAAGAAGGCAGAGATTTGTCACCAAGTATATTGTGTAGGTCACAAAATCATGCTCAGGAAGTCCCTAAGAAAGCACACTTTTCTGTGACTACTAGGAATTTCAGTGTATGTCAGTAAGACCCTTCGTCCCCTATAGTTTGAAAATACAGCAATAACTACATTCATGATCTACTGAATGACAATAAAATGCCATCAAATAAACCAGTGGTTGAAATGACATGAAAAAGGATAGAGAGGAGACAAATTTGCAGAACTGAGTCTTTCGAAAAGGTTAAAAAAAGGCAGTATCTTCTAAACAAAAGTATTGAAATCCCTAGCTAAAGGACAATGCACTGTTCTCTGAGAGCTTCATGTTTTATTCATTAAATGTTTGTAGAAGTTATGTGTTTTCACAAAGCTTATGTTACAGAATAGATCCTTTACTCAGTGAAAACGCAGCTTCCTACTGTGAGAAATTCACTTGTTTTCAAAGTACCAAATTTAAGTAATGCATGAAAATGTGGACTTAGGTACCAAAGAGAGAGGGGAGAATTCTACATAAAGAACTGAAAAAGATAGTCTTTAGAGAAATGCACCAATTAGTTAAACTATCTCAGCAAAGTTTAGGATGATTGGAGTTCACTGCTAAGAGAATGTTTCGCATGTTCCTTGCCTTCCATTAAGATTTTCTTATTATAGGTATCTGAACAAAATCTTTTGTGACAAATGTGTTGCAGATGAAAATACTGGGAGCAGTTGTGATAACCAGCACATTCGAAATAACAAAAGCATTAGCTTGATCCCCAGTTTCTATCATAAAAATACACTGCAACAGAACTTCAATTTAATATAAAAATGGAGACATTACCAATGACAGGGCAGGAATCAGATTATTAGTAGTAAATAAATCAAAATTTATTCAAAGTCATAACAGAGGCTTCGCAAGTCAAATAGAGTTAGCCAAAATAATGTTATGAATAATTTACAATATAAATGCAATGTATTATTGATTTTCACATGAAAATTATGTATTTCTGTATATTGAGCTTTGATTATTGCATATGTACAATATGCAGAGCTATATGCCAAGCATTGTGGAGAAGTGAATAAAAATGATTTTAATTTGCATTCTGGATGAGTAAAAAGATTAAATATATATTGTTAAATAAGTCAGACTGTCATAAGCCTTAGTATAAGGTTAGATTGTAATAATTCATAGTATAGAGTCCAAATTTGCTATAAGATTATAGTTCAGGAAAATTTTATTTTAACAAGGACACCTATGATTTGAATGTTTGTGTCCGTGTAAAATTTATATGTTGACATCCTACCGGAGGAAGGTGGTGGGATTAGTAGATGGAGCCTTTGGGAGATGAGTAGGCCCTCAGGCATGGGATTAGTGTCTTTATAGAAGAGGCCCTGGGGAGCTTGCTATCTTCTCCCACCATGTGAGGAAAGTGTAACAAGTCTTCAACTAGAAGAGAGCCCAAACTTGATCATGCTGGCACCCTGGTCTTGAACCTTGGGCTTTCAGAACTGTGAGAAAATAATTCCTGAATTTTTGTGTTTGTTTGTTTTTTAAAGGGGTTTAATTTTTTAAATATATATTTTATTGATTTGAGTGAGGGAGAGGGAATAAAGAGAGATACATCAATCAGTTGTCTCCCACATGTACCCCAACTGGGGATCGAACCCACCATATATGCCCTGACCAGAAATCAAACCAGTGAACTTTCAGCAAGGGCAAATTCCTGTTGTTTGAAAGTTATCTAGTTTGCTGTATTTTGTTATAGCATCTTCAATAGACTGAAACAGGGAAGGTGTTTCAAGGTGGGATTTGCAAAGAATTTCAGGTGAATGTGATGGGAAAGCTATATTAGGCCATTTTATTAATAGCAATTCATCTTTTCATTCACTTAACAAGACGAATAGGAAATACCTATTTCCCAGGCAGTATAGTGTGTACTAGAGATGCAAAAACAAGTAGATTAGACAAGGTCTCTACATTTAAGATTACCACAGTTTAGAGAGACTAGCAGACAAATAGAAAATTAACCATATAGCATTTTCAATTCTGCCATAAAAGTATCAACAATTTATGATTAATGGATAGGGTGAGGTTCATAGCCAAGCCTGACAATGTCAAATTAGATTTTCAGAGGATTAGTATAAAAGTTAAATATGTTTAGTCATATACCAAGCAGAGGGAACTGAAAAATAAATGGACAGTTCAGAAACTGCATGGTATATAGTAAGCGATGTAAGAAGTCTAAGGCATTCACAGAGCAGCTATTATAAGTCATGTGGTTTTGAGAGACCAGATGGGAGAGGAAGATGTGGGAACTTCCAGGTCAGTAGATGTGAGATGCACAGAGATACAAGTGCTCACTTAACTTGGGATGGGATACAAATGAGCTAATTAGGGGAAATGCTCCACTTGGTGGTAAAGCACATCTAATTCTCCCAGTGCCTTCCTTGTCCATCAAGATGCATTTCTTGAGGTGGATGAGCTTCTGTTGCTCATATGGAAAGGAATAGGGCTGGGTGGGGTTCCTCCTGAGTCTATTTAAATGTGGGCTTCTGCTCCAGACATGCCATTAACATCCTGGCCTCAAATTCTGCCTATCCACAGCAATGCCACAACCATCCCTCCGATTTCCCAAACCTGAAACATGGAATTATCTACTCATCCTCCCCAAATTACCCCAACATCCCCAGATATAGTAAAGCTACCAAGTCCCATCAATCTTGCTTCTGAAATATTTCTCTTAAGGGTCCACTTACTCCCTGGCCTTGTCTTCCATATTTTCTGTCATTGTCTCCATTCCTTTGGTGATCACTCTCTGCTGACTCAGCTCTCTGTTTTAAATTTTAATCCTTTACATTTATTTTACACAAGATAGCCCAAAGCCTATCTCTCTAACACACAAAATTGAATATGATACTCTCCTACAGAACTCTTGATTAACTTTCAATCTTAGCTGTGTCACAGAACTTTTTGAGAAGATGTCTTAAAGGTTTGGACCTGCTCAATGAATAAGAAGAAAATACTTATACACTATAGTTTTTCTTATAAAAATTCAGAAAATTTATGGGACTTAGGTTCATATATTGATGTATTATGTCAGGTAAACTCCATATTTAAAGTAATTTTGCAATGGCTTGTCATGGCTACAGGATAAAAGAAGTCCCTAATTCTCCCCTCGCTCATTTAGCACAGATTTCCTCTTCATTTGAATGAACAGTATTCTACTTGCAGAAATTTTACACATAATTTTCCCACACTCCACAATTCTCTTCCAATATCAGAACCCTTCTTCACTTTACTCAATAGGCCTCTGTTTTAAAGTTCTTCCTCAACTGTTTTCTATTCTGCTATAATTTTCAACTCTGAGCAATATATTAGCTCTGATTGTATTTATTTCACTATTATTTGTCTTCTAAGCCATAAGCTCTACTTTTGCATCCACTGTCATGAATATTATGTGGTACCTCACAGGTTTCCAATAAATATTTGTTGAATAAAGGAATATTTAGTTAACAGGGATAATATATTATTTAGTAATATCTGCCAAATTGCAGCATAACAAGCGAATCCAAATTTTGGGGATTAATAAAGCATTATTCACAAGCTTGGGGCTATGTGACAGCTCTAGTGTGACTGATCTTATCAGTCTTGGATAGGCAAGCCTTCTGGCCTAAGGTTGAGTTTAAATTAAGCATTGTTAATACAAGTGATTGACCCCAATAGGGTTAAAAATTCGTTCTTGATGTATGTGTGTGATTTTAGATATTACAATGATCTGTGTCCTTCCACAGATAAGCGCCACAATATAAAAATAAAAAATAGTATATCTATGCATGGGAGGAGCCATTAGAAAAAAAAACTGTCTAAAAAGTATTCTTAGAGAATGTCAGCATAATAAAGATGGAGAAACACTAGTTTAGATCATTCCACGTGTTTTCAGTCTGTGATCCAGAGTGAGTAGCTACCTCTGTCATAATTTTCTTCAAGCCAGAAATTGGAAGCTCTGAAAAGCCCAAACCAAAACACTCATGCACACTGAAAGCCTCTGTGTTCCAATGGTGAAAAATGGGGACATTTGTAATAATTTCAACAATAAAGATAAAATTTTAAAAAAGAAAGCCTGTATATGCATTGTTTCTTTTTTTCTATTTTATTTTATTTTTATTTTATTTATGTTTTCTATCACCATTTATCCCCTCTACTTCTTAAATTCTCTTAGAAAAAGCAAATCACAAACCCCACATTTAATGAGGCAAAAACAGTTTGTTCTGAATATTATATTAGGAAGCACTGCAAATTCACAAAGCAAAAGGCGTGGTATATAATCTATATCTATAAAAGCCTAAGCGATAGTTCGACCGTTCCACCATTCCACCATTCGACTGGTAGCTATGACGTGCACTGACTACCAGGGGGCAGATGCTCAATGCACAGGCATGGAAACATGGAACAGACTGATGAATCTCAGAGGGAAGGGGCAGGGCAGAAGAGATTAACCAAAGATCTTATGTGCATACTAAAGGCCTGGTGCATGGATTCATGCACCGGTGGAGTCCCTCAGCTTGGCCTGCAGGGATCAGGCCAAAACCAGCAGTCTGACCTTCCCCGAGGGGTCCCGGATTGACAGAGGGTGAATCCATGCATGAATCTGTGCACCAGGCCTCTAGTTACATTATAACCATGACTGGAGAGTCAGATACAATGATCCTATCTACCACATATGAATTCTGGAGTTCCAGAATGAGAATAAACAAACTACAAAGGTGTCAGTCTTCAGCATAAAGATTTGAGGTAGAAATAGGTCAAAACAGTAGGGCTGAAATTTGCAAAACGAAGAAGAGTTTTCTTCTGTTACCTTGTTTTTCTCTTGAACTTGTATTCTGACAGCCCGACTGTACAAGATGCTTGTCAGTTGACAGTAGGTAGCATTTTGGATGTATTGAGCTTGCATGAGAAATCTGAAACATTTGCAAAATCTCTCTGGTTTAAGCTACACTAAAATAATTCTGGAGTTAAATTATATAAACTGAAAATGAGAGCTTAATTTCATTAGCATTTTTATCATTTAAAAGCATTAGCAGAAAACTTCTAGATAGCATGTTCTTGTGACTGAAATAATCATGCCAATATGCATAAATTACTATGAAGTGATATGGTAGGTAAAGTTACTGCATAGTGTAGGCTCTTCAATAAGGTAGAAATAAATACTTCATAGACAATAAATTCAAACCAATTCAGATTTATACACTGAAGAAAAACAGCTAATGTGAAGGCTCATTGACTTAATATACACTATCTTAAGAATTATACCAGAGCATTTTTTTTGTGGACTTTGAAAAAGTCATTGATTATTAAAGTGAAAGCTTAAAATAAGCTGTTCTAAGTAATATTAATAATAATCATGCTACATCCACAATAATATCCTAGGATATCTTAGGAATTAAAATGAAGCTACCAAAAAAAAAAAAAAGAACAAAAGCCTTTGATTCCTTCAAATAGACTACTATGTAAAGGCAATTAATGAAGTGAAAGCATTCTGGAATCAAACATTGACTACAAGTTAGAATTCAGTTAATTAAGCAGGCTCTAATGTCAGTTGCCTGGGCTGCATCTGAATTCTATTTAGTCCTGGAAAACTTCACTTTCCTCGTCTAACACTCAAGACTGTATTCAACAAGTATTATTTAGTAGTCTTGTTTAATTACTAGGGTTTATCCTCTAGGCTCCTAAGGCTGATTTCTGCAAACTTCCCCTGTAAGGGAGCACATAGTAAATATTTTCAGCTTTGGGAACATACCACCCATGCCACAACTACTCAGCTCTGTCACTGTAATATGAAAGAAGTCATAGACATTACATCACTGAATGGGTGTGGCGGGGTTTAAATAAAGCTTGTGCTGTAAAGACAGGCAGTGGGCTAGATCTCCCCTACAAGCTATATAGTTCACGGATCCCAGTGGTAGCGGAAGCTGAGTCCTAGCAAACTCTCAAAGTTCTGCCAGATCTGATTCTATAATGCATTTTAATATCACTATAAAATACTATCATTTATTCTCAAAACTATTGATTGTTTAATTAGTACCATGTTTTTCCCCCAAGCTATCTTGTTTAGGTATACTTAGGACAATGTTGACAATTTACCAAAGGAACAATTATTAAATATATGGACTTCCTATATATGACATGATCCTAACCACATAAAAAGTTTTATATAAATTTTTTCCAATAATATAGACAAAAATACTAATATCGATTGCCCTTTGATAGGAGATGTAGAGATGACTTTAATTTTTCTGTCTCTATTTTTCTCTATTTTCTCTCTATTATATTATGTGGGTGTATATTATAATATTTTAAAATAACTTTAATTTTTAAATGCAGCATAAATGAACAAAGAAAGTATAGGAGTTTCCACGCTAGCTACAATAAATGAATAAATTAATTAATTTCACTTGTCATTTTCTTCCATAGTAATTGACAGAGAAAGTTAAAAACTTTCATTTTTGTGTTTACCTTGGACATAATTAGTATTATATTTATTTTATTCCTCAATTCAGGGTGGGAGTGTTTACAAGTGAGTGAGGAAAAACCAATGCCTTTGGGTGAATGCAACTTTGGGTCAGACTGCCTGGCTATAGTTAAGGGAAGCCATTCTCACAAGAACAATTTTGTTCTACTGCTTGGATTCCTGCAGGCTGGCACTGGGCTCCCAGGCAATCCAGGAACCAGTCCCCAGCATTGGTTTTGGATACAATGCATCCCTGATCCACAGATTTAACAGCTGCTCTGGTAGGCTTGACACAAAGGCTTGATTGAAATGCAGTCACAGTGCTAAAAACTTGAAGTGTTTACTAATTTGGGCCCTCCTCCATATACGGAATAATTTACCAAATATATTTATTACCTAATATCACTATTATCAAGAAATATTATATGCCGAAGCTTTACCACCGTGTTTCAACAAAAGGTTAGCTGTCCTGTAAAACATGTTCAAGGGGGAAAAGATTCCTGGGAAGCAGATGCGCAGACACAGACAGTATTTCCTGGTTTGCCTTCAGGTTATCTGGACCTTGTGACTAATTCCTAAGCCAGGACAATGTTAGTCTCATCTGTGTGGGCAACCTTTAAGCCAATACATAAAACCTTCCCTATACACTTCCTCATAGATGTCTGAGATAAAGAGCGCTGGGCAACATAGGAAAATACTCCTGGAAGACTGCAACAGCCCCAGAGTCCAAACTGTGAGCAGAGTCCTCCTACTACCAAACAGGAACATCCATATTGGACTCTTAGGTGAGTCAGCAATATACTTTTATGTTTTTGAGAAACTGCAATTTGAGAATTTGCAGGATATATTAAAATAACCAATAGATGATGTGCTACTTGGAAATGAGTTTCATTCTTAATAAAACATGAAGGTATAGGGCCTTGGTTGGAAGTGAGGGCGTAGTTCCCAAAGGACAATGTATAAGAGGATGGGATGTTTAAAGAGCACTGCTATGCCATGTAAGATATGTTGTATAACCTCTATGATAACGTCAGAGACCAAATGCCTGCTACATGTGTGGCTATAGGGAAAATGCTTGTATATATTAATTGCTTCCCATTAATTATAGAAAGAGATGGGCTAAGGTAAAACATTTGTGAGCAGAACTGAAATGAGATAGAGATAGGCTAAAACTTTTGTTTGGAAAGTGGACCTTTTTTAGAACTCAACTAGCAAGAAATGAAATGGTAAAGGTCTTGAACTAAACACAAATCCCATCAAGATTTTTGAGTTGGTTAAAATATTAAGTTCAAATTTCTTCACAAAACCTATTATTTCACATGCCGTAAGGTAGCTGCTTTTAAACTGCAAGAAAGAAAAATCAGAAAGCAAAAAAAACAGCTATGTGCCTGAGGTAGCAAATAAACAATCACACTTAAGAATTGTGTCGGGGAAAAAAGGACATGGAGAAAGTAGTGTTAGTTCCCTTTATTGTTTTAAGCAACTAAGTTTTAAAGAATGTTTCTTACCACAATTTAAACCATCTATCTTTTTTCTAATAACTGGAAAGAAACAAAAAAGGTTATATGGAGATTGTTTATGTTGTTTGGTAGTAAGAAAATGAGAAAATCCTATTTTCTCATTACTTAGGGGATGAAGTTATCTGCTGAGAGTGAAGAATCAAGTTTTTGCTTAGAATATTTTAAGAGAGTAGAAAATATGGACATTGTTACTGTTTAGAAAAGGAGACAGATAAATCAAAATAATGAGATTAGTGGCCCTTTCTTACTGAGCAGCCAGCCACAATATGAGGCTCCAAATTCGTGGAGATGCCTTTATCTTACTGTATACCTGCGTGTTGAGTATCACTCAGTGGCCCCTGTGTGAGCACAGGAAGACAAACATTGATTTGATGTAGTATTAATCCCAGGTCTGCATGAGGAAACAATATGAGGTCAGGGACAGAAGAGCAGGAAAGATTTAAACACTGACAAGCTTATGGTTCAAGGTTAATAACCCTAAAATTGAAGTTAGATAAAGAAGGAAGGAAAGATATGCAGGGATTTACAAGTAAGCATAATAAAGAGCAGTCACTTCCATAAAAGGTGAACAAAGTATCTATAATAATAAAAATATAATATGCTAATTAGACCGGACAGCCGAACGACCTTCTGGAAGTCCTTCTGGACTAAGCCATGGGAGCGAGGCAGAGGCAATTAGGTGCAATTAGGCAGGCAGGCGAGCAGTTACGGGTTATCAAGCAGGCAGGCAGAGGCGGTTAGGGGTGATCAGGCAGACAGGTGAGCAGTTAGGGGCAATCAGGCAGGCAGAGGGGTTAGGGGTGATCAGGCAGGCAGGCAGAGTGGTTAGGGGCAATCAGGCAGGCAGGTAGAGGGGTTAGGGGTGATCAGGCAGGCAGGCAGGCGAGCAGTTAGGAGCCAGCGGTTCCAGATTGCGAGCGGGATCGGGCCTAAACTGGTAGTCGGACATCCCCCGTGGGGTCCTGGATTGTGAGAGGGTGCAGGCCAGGCTGAGGGACACCCCTACCCCCAATGCACGAATTTCGTGCACCGGGCCTCTAGTCAAATATAACAGAGAAGTGGGAAAATGAAAGGGTGTGATCAGAAAATTAGTTTGACTGACTTTGCATAAAGAACATTTCTGGAATGTTACTCAAGTCTGTTAGTTTTTGGATGTGAATGTGGTTTTGAGCAAGGAGGAAGCCAGAACTTTCTCCCCTCTCTAGGGAATGTGGGGCAGGGAAGGATGAGACCAGGAGAGAGACCTGAGCACAAGAAAGTTGTTATTCTCCATTCCAAGAATCCACTGATTTGAGAGCATAGAACTAAAAAAGAGAACCAATGTATTTGAGCAGGGACATGAATAAGAGGCATTACACCAGATGAGCGATTTCCACACTCATGAAATTCAGAGACATATGAGGGCGAGAGCTTGTTGGTTGACAGACAAGAGCATGAGAGATGATTTTATGCACAGGAAGGGGCTGCAGTGTAGGTCGGCCAACGTTACTGAGAACTCAGGTGAACTCTGCTTTTCCATATAAAATGGAAAAATGAAAAGCAGCTATAAAGCCAGATTGAAAAATGGACACATTGGACAGCTATGAAATAGCCACATGTTAGAACCAAAAACTACCTTTTGAGAAGTTTTGAGAATAGTTACATCAGTCTGTCCCTACCCCCTCCCCTCTTCAACACTTGAATGTGGCCCCCAAGCATTTGCTTTAACCCTGTCGAAAGTGGGAAAATAATTTAACTGTGAAGAGAGAACTAGCTGGGTTTTCTGGCAAAAAGTAATCGCTCCAGAAAAAAAGGTCCCCAGGGACCCAAAGGCCATCTCCCCATCAACACACCCCAAAGAAGAACCAGAGATTCAATGATCTCACCCACATGCACAGCTGCTTTGGTCAGCCTTCTCTTTAGTCAGAGATCCACTGTGAGAAAACACATGAACACAGAGCAACAAAGGAGATCTATAAGAACTAGCTATAGCAATCAGCATAGTCTCTCATTCAATAATAAAAAAGTAATATTTAAGAGAAAAACAAACATTTTTGACAAGTTTAAAAACTAATTATATTTAAAGATATATTGTCTCCCCCAAACCAGTAAAACATTAACAGGAAAAAAAATCAGAGGATGAGAAACAGTTCTTAGAAATTAAAAATATTAATGTAAAGCATAAATAGATGAGTTTTAAATGACAGTAATTGTGCAAAAAAGAATGATATGTAATGAAGATGAGAATCTTCTCCATAAAAGTACTCATGCAGTCCTATAGAATAAGAAAAGCAAAACAACAAAGCAAATCTAGCAGCTTCACTCAATTGCTTCAATGAGATTTCAAGGAGGTAAGAAAGAGCCTTTATCTTACAGAAAGAAAAGGAAAAGCAGGTCAGTTAGAAACAAATCACATTAGCATTCATTTATCTTAGTAAAATCAATGTATGATAGAGGAAAAGAGAAAATGAATTAAAATACGAGAAAATTATTTTGATCACAGAAGTATGCACTCTGCAAATTAACAATTCAAAAAGACATCTGCTAATTATCAATAAAAATAAGTATTTTTTCATTTATACAGACAATCAGAAATGTTACATTGTTTGTACCCTTTCTAAAGTATATTAATTAAGGTAATGTTGAGTAAAGGTAGAGGAGAATAAAAGAGAAGTTACAAATGTTAGGATACTCTAATTTCTGAGCATACGAAGGGAGATCTTGGTATGATAGATCTGTACTACATCGAGAGGGAAACCTGTACAGAATGAAGCAGAACCCTGGAAGTTCCTTGGGAGAATACTACTAGGAAAAACAATTATAAATACTAAAAGGAATGACACTGGTTCATTTTGAAAGCTTATATTATAGCTTGTTCATCAAGAGAAAACAACATCGAAAACCTCAAAAGAAACAGCAGTTGCAGCACTAGCTGGTTTGGCTCAGTGGATAGAGCATCAGCCTGTGGACTGAAGGGTCCCGGGTTCGATTCCAGTCAAGAGCATATGCCCGGGTTGTGGGGTTGATCCCCAGTAGGAGGCATGTGGGAGGTAGCCGATCAATGATTCTCTCTCATCATTGATGTTTCTATCTCTCTCTCCCTCTCCCTTCCTCTCTGAAATCAATAAAATACATTTTAAAAAAAGAAACAGCAGTTGTAAAATAATACCAAGTCAAAGTAAAAAGCAAATTAAAATCATCATTTAGAAAAAATGTTATAGTGCCTAATCATTCAGGCTAGGCTAAAGTATGCTGCAGTTGAGGCACAACTGACATCTCACTGGCCTAACGAACAGAGGTATATATTTCATCAGTCAGGTTTGTCCTGGGCCTCAGGAGTTCTAGAGTTTGGCTGCCTTGCAAACGGTGACTCAGGGATTCGGTTTCTCATATCTCATCATTATATCATCTGGAACATGGGATGCAGACCTCTGCAACAGGAAAAGAATGTGCTAGAGATTAGATAATGCATTAGTGTTGGTCTAGAAAAGAGACCACTGTCATTCATTGGTAGGCTCTGGTTCCATATCCCTGACTCTGAAGATTTGGGAATTGAAAAGAACACAAAGACATTCAGTGCGTAGCAAATTCTCCCACCATAGAATATAGAACATGAAAATCAATTTGACACCTGAACATTTTTTTGTCAGAGTGCTACAGGGAATCTGGTTTTGGACCTGCAGAGAAGAAAATTAATCTCAGCATACTTATTGGATCTGCCATAATCAGTATTATAACCATAAAAAGGTAATTATTCTTCATTATTTACATTGCAGCTAATAGAAGAATAGTTTATTTATAAATTTAAAGCAAATTATGATATAAAAATACTTTTATGATATAAAGGGATTACTAAGTACAAATTGGCAGTTACAAAATAATCATGAGGATATAAAGTACAGCATAGGGAATATAGTCAATAATATTATAATAACTATGTGTGGTACCAGTTGAGTATTGAAAATATTAGGGAAACAATTTGTTAAGTATATGATTGTCTAACCACTATGCTGTATACTTGAAAGTAATAAAGATGATATTTAAAAAAATAAAAATAAAAGGTAAAATCATACTCATCAAGATGGAAGTTAGCAAGGGAGAGTTAAAGTAAATATAAGGAACATCATTAATATCTACATGTTATATATTAGGGAATAAAAAATACTGCTTACATTTAGTGGAACAAAAAAGCAAAGGGTTAAATCAGCTGCAAAGATAACCAACTAAAAACTAACATAGAAAGTATGAACAATGTGAAGACTGAAGTAGGAATAAACATGACATAGCATATGTTTAAAAATCAGCATTTTTCATAGTGAAGGACAATGCCTATTTTTATATTTAAGAAAGACAAGAGTATTATTTAAGGTACAGGGAAAATCAAAATAATTAACAATGGAAACATTTAAAATCATTTCTATGGCAAATAAAACTGGGAGATAGAAGAGTGGGTTGGAAGACTGTATCTGTTTATTATGCTTCTTTATCATTTAATTGAACCAGGATGACTTATGGGACTTCTGTTATTGCAGGTGAATTTCTGGTCTCAAAGCTGAAGACTGTGAGTAGTAAAGGCCCATTTATTTTCAGGAGAATTGTTAGTGATCCAGAAGGTGCACACGATAGTTCTCTGATTCTTAGCCTATCACCCACTTTCAGGTTATAAGAAAAAAAGAATGAAAAGTTCAAAAGTGAGGAGGGTTTCCAAGAATCACCAGCACTGCCAATTCCCTGATGCAGATGCTAGGATAAATCATCCTTTCTCCGTGGCAAAAAGGCAGTGATGTTTCCCATCCATCTTAAGACAAGTGAGGGGAGGATTCAGGAGTCTAACGCAAGAAGATTGGGCTTATCTGTCCACAGGGACTGACTTATTGCCTCTGTCTAGAGCTGGCTGATCTGCAGAACCATGCAGACTAGCATTAGCTACCACTCTACCTGAGAGGCGGAGAGAGGTTTGAGAATATAATCTTTACCCCTGGATTCGGGAAGTTACAGAAGAAAGCATCGTATCAATGACTCTCCAACAATAAAAGCCCAAAGATGAGAAGCTGGCTGGAGCTAATGGGGATACCATGTTAAAAGAGAAGTCAGGAAGGATGTGTCTCTCTTCCAGAATTTCATCAGTTTCACAATGGTCTCAGTGGGCACCAGAGAAGGAAGCCAAGAAGCGCCACCTTGGAAGGGTCCAGCTAACAGGGTGGCCTGATGTTGAGAGACAACCCTAGAAGAGTACATTTTGTGATCCCTGCCATGGGAGGAGGAATGGAGGAGAAGTCACAATAGAGTAGTTTTCCATTTCAGGGGGTGGTTTAACTATTCTTTTACCTGACCTGGCAAGTCTCTGAGGAGCCACAATCAGCCCGTCAGAGAAAGGGCAGTGTTTGGGTGTGTGTGTGTGTGTGGGGGTGTTATTGGAGAGCACTGCTCCAGAGGACACCATCATCTGTCCCAAGAGACCTTGTCTTTTCCTTTAATCCCTCTCCCCAGTGTGTCCCGGGGAATAGAACTGAAGGAACAAGACAAAAGGACAGGTCTTGTGATATTTATTATCATGACAAGTTAAAGAGCCTGGGTCAGCTCAGAGCAGAGAGATGAATGTGAAAATTTAACTAAGATGTGGGATAAAATGTTTGAATTAGATTGGGTCAGGTTTCCTAATACTTGAACAAGACCTAGAATTCTTTGATGGGACACAGTGTCCTTGTCATCCTTAATTGGTGTTGGCAACGGAGGAAACTGATATAAACAGTGGATAAAAGAGGATGTCATGCCTGCTTCACATCAAGTGAGCTTCCTTAGGATTTTGTTTTTCTTTTGAAGATGAAGCACCTTCTACATCATAACTTTGAAAGTCTGAGAACTTATATTTTGAGTCTGTATTCCATTTTTTTTCTTTTAAATGTTATTTTTGAGCCTTTTGATCTCAAAGATACTCATTCTCTAGATGTTTTGAGGCAGGCTTTGCATTTTCCATCATTCATAGTCTTCCAGTTTTTAGTCCGTTTTTAAATGTTTACTCTTTATTTAATTAACCAACTTTCAAGCTTTTGTTACTTATCAGAACAGGAACAAATGCACTGTCAATGTTGTCTGTGTGCATGCCTGTGTGCTTGTGCATAACTTTGAAGTAATTCATACAATTTGGGAATAGTTTTAGGGGACACTAACTTCAATCAGCAGCAGCTTCCTAATTCTTGTGCAACATAAATATTGTGCTATAACAGTTGTATCTTTGTTTGCTACAACTTACCAGAATAGGCATGTTCTCAGATCTACTTTTATCCATTCTTTCAACAAACAGAAAACTCATTGTGAGGTACACAGGATCCCAGGCAAACAAGAGATATGGTTATTGTCCTTAGATAGATACTAGTAAAGGGGAGCTAGAGATCGTAATAAATACATAAATACTAGTAATTACAAATGGATTAAAAAAAACAACACCCTATAAAGCAGCCCTGGCCAGTGTGGCTGAGTTGGTTGAACACTGTCCCTACACCAAAATGTCACTGATTTGATTCCAGGTCAGGGCACTAGCCCAAGTTGTGGGTTTGGTCCTGGGTCCAAGTGTGTACTGGAGGCAACTGATGGATGTTTCTCTTTCACATCAGTCTCTCTCTCTCTCTCTCTCCCCCCCCCCTCTAAAATTTATAGGACACTGTGTCCTAATCAACACACATTAGCACTGAGATCTTAGGCATGGATAAGATTCATGAGAAGAAAAGTTGAGGAGGAAACTGGTCTTGCAAGGCGTATCAGGCCATAAAAACTGAAAAATGTACTTCCCTTGGGGGTGGGGAGAAGGTCGTTATCGCTGGCTCCAGGACAGATCATCGGATATGGCCTGGGGACCCCCAACACCTGGGGGCCTTCCTGTAAGCCCACGAAAGGGGGTGGAACCATATCTGCAAGACAAAGACCCCAGAGGGTTATAAAAAGTGAAGCCCTCTGCGTGTCTCTTCACTCTGATTTGGAAATTATTCCCAGAGTCCACTAGTGTTAATAAACGGGTCCCTCCTTTTCTCTAGGAAGCATGCTTGGTATTTCTTTGGTCTTCTGTAACAAGGTGACAGTATCAGAGGTACTTCATGAATGTGTTCATTCTCTGTGCTGATACTCTGCAGTCAAAAGGTGGAGTTCACATTAGAGGAGCAGAAAGATTGTATTTCATGACTCTCCACCAAAATAAAACTTTCAAACATGTTTCCAAACATATCTAACATATGTTGTAATACACATTTTTTTTCAGAAAGATTATTTCTATTTAAGAAAGAATATTTATGATAGTTAATCTGAGCTTTATCATTTTGGAAAAGAAAAACCCAAACAAATGAATACATGATGTTGAAGGCAGGACACACATCTACATCAGAAATTGTGTAGCTGGAGTCATCTTTGGTCCTGACAGCATAGACAAAGTCCGTTTTCAGCAAACACACATTAATGACTTAGAATAATGCAAATTGAGTAGAGAAAATGTAACTGCTTTTTCTCCTTAGTCTATTTATTTTCTACTTGGTTTAATTTGCTGGCAAAATAGAGATTGCAAATTTGCATTATTTAAAACATGGTGATTATCCTTGCTAAGGATCATTACTAAAAATCAAATCAAAACTAATAAATACAAAGAGCAAAGAATAAAACCCATTAATGGCTTTTTAAATAAAATACTTGACTAAGTACAATAAAGAGTACTTATTTTTTAAGAGTGTTTAAAATTAAGAACCTTGAATGTAATTATCTTATTGGGAGGTGTTATCAGTGATCCAATTACTTATGGTAATAAAAGCCTCCTTCACTATTTACTGTTGTTCACATTGACAAGACTTGATCAAATAGGTATTTATTAATAAACACCTGCATTCTATCTTGCAATTGAAATTTTGTTTTAACACATTTATAAAAACCTAATGTACTCTCTATTGAGTTTATATTTTCCAAGTCCAGATAAGGAATAAAGGGATATGCCACATGTTAAAAGGAAATAGATCTCTACATTGTCTCAATCCCTTGGAATGTTTAGAAAAAGTAACTTGTCTGAATTTCCCAGATATTGACTTGTACTGCTCATTTATCCATCCTTTTAAAGTATTCATTGATTCCTAATGGGTATTTTTTCCCTCTCATCTGAACAAATTTTTAGTAATATATCATATATCTGTTGCTAACTATAATTGTAAAGGAAGCATTATTGAGTAAAACAAAACTTAGGCTATCTGTGAAATTTAGGTTTATTATAAAAATTTCAGCTATTAGTATTTTTTATGTTTTCATCTACATCTCAGTTAAAAAAAAAATTGTGTATATCACTATTGAGAAGCCATAAGAAGGAAAAACACAAATATACCACACTATAGTCATTTCAATCACAGTTTATAAAAAATTCAGAAAGCTGAACTGCCAAATATCATCTTTTGAATTATAGAAACACATACTACAGACGGATTCTAAAATCTCCACTCTGGTTTGAATTGATTTAAAATTTATAGTGGGGAAAAACTCCTATAATAATATATGGACTCTGTGTAAAGAATGTAAAAAAGCAAACAAAAATGCTTAAGTTCTATGTTTTTCTCTTTTAGTCTGCTTTGGAGCATACTCTTCTAAATTGTATTATTAATGTTCAATGATACTCAAAAGTGCTAAAAATATAATCTGACAACCCCTGCAAATATGTATACACATTCTACGATCAACATACTTATTACTGTAAATATAGGTTAGATTAAGAGATGGTACATTTAATACAAAAATCTGTCTTTAGAATGGATTGATCCTGATTCTCTCCTTTCTATTTTGTGTTTTAATATATGTCTGTATTCTCTCCTAAAATGGTGAGGATTCAGCATTTATTAACTATGTAGAAAAATAAAACATTAGGAGGAGAAGGAGTAGGAGAAGAAATCTTCGAAACAGTGACCTGAAATCAAGAGTAATATCAAATTGTGCTCAATGCTATTTGAGTGGAAAATAATTGTTCACAATACAAAACAACTCAAAACAAAATTAAAAACATTTGACTCTAGGTTTATTGATACCAAAAAGTATAAATATGTTAGGTTCTTGTTTTCCTTATTTTCTGTAATATTATATTGCAAATGTCAGAGATAAAATATATTGAGTGCTTGTATTTTACTAAGAACTATAATTATGCTATTTTCTTGCTGCTCAACCCGGATATATATTAATATTATAATACAGCAGCTTTTTTTCTTTCTTTCCCAATGGTATATATGATAATGGTGAACTTTCAATTAATGGAATTTATTTATTTATTTGTATCTTTATTGTTGAAAGTATTACAGATCTCCTCTACCCACCCTTGACCCTCTCCATCTCGCTCCCACTCACTCCCCAGCCTTCCCCAAACTATTGTTTGTCCATGGGCTATGCACATATGCATATAAGTTCTTTGATTAATCTCTCCACCTCCTCTTCCCTCTGAAATATGTCAGTCTGTTGCATGTTTCAATGTCTCTGGGTCTATTGTATTCATCAGTTTATTTTGTTCATTAGATTTGATTAGCATAATACTCTCCAGTTCTTTCCATGCTGTCTCAAAGAGTAAGAGTTCTTTCTTTTTTACAGCTGTGTAGTATTCCATTGTTCAAATGTACCACAGTTTTTAGATGAGATAAAATACTGCCTATGGTATGGCTACTATTTTCTGGTAACAACTGAGCATCAAAGAGATTTACTATTGTGCTTAAGATCACAATGCCAGTTATGTGGCTGAAATAATATGCAAATTAAGTCATACTTAATTTTCAAGCCTTCTCTTTTTCCACCAAGAGAAAATCAGAAATAAATAAATATGAGTACTAGATATCATAGATTTTTTACATAAAGAAGACATGCAGGACCTGCCAACATGTATCTGTGTCTGTAATGTTTTATCTACACGTCAAATATGTTTTTCTCTAACACACACACACACACACACACACACACACACACACACCACTCCATATATTTTTGTGCATATTTTTATAGGTATTAGATATTAAAAGCAAATCAGAAGAGAGAATATCAGATGCTGCTTGGCCATTTGCCTTTTAAAATGGTATGATCCTAATTTATTTTATTCACTTGAAATCATACATGCCAATACTTCCAAATATCTATTAATGAGTATTTTAATCCTCCGTTTATGATATTTAAAAAAATGATCTCTTCTTAACTAATGTAGTATCTTCTTGAACACTGACTTTCCTGTTTGTATTTGTTCCCACATCAACCTTGGTTTATTTTTATTAAGACATTTAACCAATTTGAGTTTTAATGATAAGTCTTTTTATTGTTATTGACATTGTTTTATTATTTGGAAGAGGAGGCAATGTTTCTTCATTACCAAAAGACCATGCCACAAAATACTGCTCAATAAATACATACAAAATTAAAACAATAAATATATGTTAAGCTCTCTAAAATTGCATTAGGTTGCCTTATGTTTAATTTCAGTATGATGTTATAATCTGAACCCGATATAAAACTAAATACAAAAGCACTTTTGAAATTTATGACTTTGATGAAGGCACTTGAAGATAAGGAGGAGGGAGATAATACAGCATGACACACAGCAAACTCTCTAAAAATCAATATTTTCTATCATTTTCTAAATTATAATGAGTTTTAATACTAATCTTTTTTCTCTTCTTTAAACTTTAACACTTGTTGGATTTTTATCTCAATATTAGTATTTTTTTCAAAAATTTGTATACTTTAAGAGTTCCATGAATTTTAAAATGTAAATTAATCTATTCTTCCTGTCTTCATAATTTTATTCTTCACCCATTACCATGAACTATATACACATTAAAATTCAAATATCTAGTAGATAAATATAAAACAAAAATATGCTTTAAAAGATCTTGGTGTGCAAAAACTATAAATATGCTAGCAATTTTTCATTTTGTCCAAGTCATAGAATGAATGCATAATTAATAAATTTTGCTATACAGCTTCTACTTTTATATTTCAACCTCTAGTACTACCTTTAGGGTACCCTGAAGCTCATGCAAATCCCAGAATTTTTTTTCCTTAGCAGAGTGACCGGTGAGGAAGAATGGCTTGTTGATCCTTTTTAGTCATGGGCTCTTCATAAAGGCAGGAACTTGACTAGTTTTAGAACTGACTTTGTTATGTTAAAATTTTACTTCAGAAACAAAAAAAAAGCAAAGCAATCTCTTCTTTAGAAAAAAAATGCAATGTCATCTTAATCTGAGAGTTAAAAATAGAATTATTCATTGTTGCTGTTTAGTACAATAAACTCGGTTTACATACAATTTCTGATATGGAAACAGAGACATGTTTCTCCCCAAAGATTATTTGGATTAGACTCCTTTCTTCCCCAACATAAATTTAACTTAATTTTGAAAAATTGAAATATATAGCAATTTACTCTCAAATTTTATGGTGACTTTATTTGGGGGATGGAGTTTAGATCACATCTTGTGACTGAATATAAGAATTTCACACTGGTATTTGGAATATCTTTCTCTTTGCCTTTTGACTCTCGGTTCTGCCATTCTCTGCTATTAGTCTTGAAAGATCTCAGGAAGGCAGATGCTACATAAACGGTAAAAGGTCCTAGACGCTTCTTATAATGGGCACTGAGCTAGCCCTCACTTATGACAACTTGATAGAAACTATTAAAACACATTAGCCTCTTAAGATTTTTGATTTGGACTCTGCCAACTTCATGAGACAACATTTCTCCACATTCTCAAGACTGAATGGTTCTGGTGTAGAGCTGACCATAAGAACATATTTTGTGAGGTTTGGAAGGCAGAAGAAGTTGGTAGCCCTTATGCTGTGAAAGTGGGCGGGCACAAGATGTCTCTGAAGTTTGCAGATGTTGTCTCTGACACGCCAGCTTGCCTGGTTGGCATGATTGGGGGAGTCACAGGATATGCAGCTGAAACAGGAATAGGAAAACAATAAGGAAGAAGGGGGAAAACCTCACATGTCCCATGTGAGTTTCAACCTTTGAGCCTAGGAGTAACCAGTCCAAGGGAATAGTGACCAATCAGAGGGGATATCAAGGCACCAGGGTCTGCAGCCTTTATAATCCATAGGGAAAAGGAATTTGGTGGGACCCTCCCTCCCCCCCGCCACATGGGAGTCCATTCTGTGGGACTCCTTCCCTTTCGCCACATGGGAGTCTGTTCTTGTTCTTCAATAAATCTCCACCTTTGCTATACTACCCTCTGTCTGTGGATTCATTCTTTGACTCCAGTAGACAAAGAATCCGAGTTCCAGTCCAAAAATGCCGTATCACAGCTACATCAGGTTGCACCAGCTCAAGTCCTTCATCTTCTCTGAGTCCTAAAATACATGCATGTTCAGCTCTGTGACCAAGGTCAGCAGCCTCCTCTGTAGGTAACCTGTTCTGTCAACATTGGAGTCACTGAGAAACAAACGTGGATTCCAGTGTGTCCTTGCTCTTCCCATTTTACATCCAGCTTTTCTTCTCAACTTCAGCCCTGTTGACTTATAGCAACTTCAGAAACAACAGCCTTCCACAGAATTATTTACCCTTTCTCTCTATTGTGCTAAGCCTAATTTCTATACTTCATCCCTTACTCCTTACCATCTACGCGGCTTCTGCATTCCTATGAGTCTCCTACTGATTTATGCCTGTGGGCTGAGGGAAGAGGCAGCCATCTCAGCACTTCTCTTTTATTCCCTCAGAAATTTCCACAATTTTTAAAGACATATTATGACCTTGATAGGACATATAGGAAGTTAGGGAAACAACTGAATGCATATGTGAAGGAAACAGATTACGAAGAGAGCTAATGGCCTGGAGCGAAAGGTGAAGAGCCTGTGAAATGACATGGTGGCTCCAGCTAGAAACATGGAGAGTGTAGGAAAAGGAGAGGCAATAAGCAAATATAAAGGTGGATGAGTAGTGCCTGTAAGTCCTTATATTAGTTTTTCATTGATGTCATAAAAAAGGCACCACAAATTTAGGGCTGTGTTCCTCCTGAAGACTCTAGGTGGAAGTCAGTGTTTTTGTACTTTTAAGCTTCTAGAAGCCAACCAATAAACCCCCTTCCTTCATCTTCAAAATCAAAAATGCTGAACCTTTCTCTGACTTCAGCCTGAAAAAATTCTTCCCTTTTAAGGACTCATGCAATTAGACTGGCCCGTCTGGGTAATCCAGGGTAATCTTCCCATCTCAAGGTCTTTAACCTTAGTCACATCTGTAGAGTTCTTTTGCCATATAAGTTAATAGAGTCTCAGGTTCCAAGGATTGGAATGTGGACATCTTTGGGGGGGCCAATTTTTTACCTACAACAGTGGTCAAAAGTTCACAGAAATTAGTTATGATAGAAGAATCTTAGAAAAAAAGCTGGACATTCTATCTGTCAGGGAGGATTTATGGTTTGCATATATTTTGATTTGAATTCTACAAAATATAATCTTAGACATGACACTGAAAGATGAAAATTATAAATAGTTATTTGTTTTGTTTCATTTGTGTCTTTTTTAAAATAGAGGAGAATTTATTGTCTTATATTGTTCCCATTTTTCCTTTAAGTACATAGTACAAAAAATGCTTCAGTTCTTGAATAAGATCATACAATCAGGAAAGTGGGAGGCTTGAGGAAGACAGGTAAAAAATATTGTACCTGTCAAACCCTGTGTGTGTATGCTAAAGAAATGAAGTTAGTATCCCTTTAATATTTTTATATGTCTCAATTATATTTACTTTTATAAACCTAGTCAATAAAAGGCTTTTCATTCGTTATTCTAAATATAAAATCTATAGGTTTGATTTGTTAATGTCTGGAGGGTTCGCCATAACAAGACTATCACATTCATAATCAGCAGTTATTTTTCAATCTTTTGACATAGTTTAAACCTTAAGGGACTATACATGTTCTTCTACCATGGGGATTTTGACACATATAATTTAAAAACCAACAGTCCTTAGACAATAACTCTTAAAACTTAATCTAGTTCCCTCTTTAGTAAAGATATAAAGACCACGATTTAATTTCACAGTGAAGAAATACAGAAAAAAATGATTTTAATTTAAATTTTAAAGTAAACAACATACAAATATCTTCTCATTTTCTTTAATAGTACAGCAGAGTTTTGCCATCTCAGAAAGCATTGGGTCAATAAATTCTTCACTCAAAATTTTACGATAAGGTCTGTGATTTAAACTAACAGTTTACACACATCTAAAACAGTGTATTGAGAACTGTGATGTTTTCTATATATACATTTTCTCATTTATTTTCCTGACTTAGGTATTAACTGCAACAGTGTACAGATGATTACTCTGAGGCCCCGGCATTGAATAAGTCTGGACTCTAGTGACCCTTAATTTACACCATATGCCCTTCCTACCACACTGACAACTTTCCACATTTTTCTAAGCATCAGCTGCTATGAGCAGTTGGTCCCAAGCTCCTGCACCTGCACCGTTTCCCCTGTGGCACCCTTTTCTCATCCACTAGGTAAATGGTTTTCAACCTTTTTCATCTCAGGGCACACGTACACTAATTACAAAATTTCTGCAGCACACCATAAAATACATTCTTTTTGCCGATCTCACAAAAATAGGTATAATTTTGATTCATTCACACTGAAAGGCTATTATTGTGTTAGCTGTTGTCATTTTTTTATTTGACAACCTAAGAGAAAAGAGGTCAGTGCCCCTGACTAAATAGTCAGGTATTGCATATTTTAAAAATCCTTGTGGCACACCAGTTGAAAATCACTGCACTGTCAGATATTTGCTTTCTATTTATAACATGTTACTTTTTAAAAGCTGAATTTTTCTCCTCATCTCCAATTTACTGTCTCTCTGAGTCTGGTAGCCATCCATCAAAATACCCATTTTAGTAGATTATTTTTTCCTCTTAATCTTAATAATCTTAATCAACATATTTTATATATTTGTATTTAATAAAATGTCTGCCAGGTGAATTTGTAATATTTTGTTTGCACTTGAATATAAGCTTGCTATGCATTATGGTGACTTTATTACTTCCTTTGTAGGTGATACACCATGGCTTTATGTTACATTGTTAACATGTTAAGCGCCATGTCAGTCACCAGAGACTGACACTATACTTTCCATCGGACTGGTCAGTCACTGGTGCCACCAGCATAGCGGTGAAATTGGATATTGCGGGCTAAATGGAAAGGAAGACAAAACAGGCTTGGTGCTTAACATGGATACATTTCACAAAATTCAAAATCTATTAGGTTTTAATAATTAAACAATTTTGAACAAATTTTCATACATTAAGATTATTTAAGATTTTACACAAAAGTGAAATGTAAAACAAAATACATCAGTAAGATGCAATCAAAGTAATTTAACATTGTTACACTAACACTTTGATATTGAGCAAGATTGGTCCTTCTTGAAATATTCCAAATCTATTCATTGTGCAGGGTTGTGATGACAGTCAATTTGCCTTGGTTACTAGGAAGAAAAATAAACTTTCTATTGGTTACACTCTCCCTCATTATTTTACTATATGCTGAAATGGAATTTTTGGACTGGAACCCAGATTCTCTGTCTGCCGGAGTTGAAGAATGCAAAGGTGGAGATTTATTGAAGAACAAGTACAGACTCCCACATAGGGAGGGGGAAAGGGTCCCACCGAGTTCATTTTCCCTATGGCTTATAAAGGCTGCAGATCCTGGTGCCTTGATATCCCCTCTGATTGGTCACTATTCCCTTAGTAACTCCTGGGCTCAAAGGTTGAAACTCACATGATACATGTGAGGTTCTCCCCTCCTCCTTCCTGATTGTTTTCCTATTCCCTTTGGGCTTTCTTCTTCTCCTTCTGGATGAAGGGCTTCCTTCCCTTTATTTTGTAAATATAGACCTTTTGCTGTTCCCAGCTCCCTTATTCTATGGAAATGTACCTGTTGCAGCTTTTCAGCTTCCCCTTTTCTATGGAGATATCCCATCTGCTGCTCTGCAGCCCTGTGCTTCCTCCATGGTCCCCTTAATTTCCAAAATTTCTAAAATTTCCTAAACCTGTCCTATTTTACCCCTAAAATTCCTGTTTCAATGCTACTGTCAACATATTATTTTCTGAAGTTAAAAAGATAACTCACATATAAATGTATAATTAACATGTGTCAAAATGAACAAGCCAATGGATGGCATAGCTACTTCTAAGAGCATTTCAGAAAAAGAGGTTATATAATACAAACTTTGGCAAATTATGACCCAAATGCCAAATCCAGACATTTACCAACTTTTAAAATAAAGTTTAATTGGAACACAGCCATGTTCTCTGATTGTTATTGTTTATGGCTGCCTTTAAGCTGCAACAACGCAGTAGTTGAGGCAGAGACATGTCTTGCAAAAGAGCATATATTTATTACCTCAGTTTATACATGAAAACCCGGCTGGCCTTGACACAATGCTTCCGAGAATCATTTTTTTAAATGCCCAAAATATGATGCTAAGTGACATACAAAACTGCTTTATGTAATTTAGAACAATAAAGCATAACCTTTGTAGTTATCTTGTCCGTAGGACTGCAGTCTACAGTTAACATTTAACTCTACACCACTTGGCTTCAGATGAAATTATAAACTGAAATGTGAAATACTCCTACCAACTCCTTGATCATTAAATGGTCCTGTGGCATACTTGTTACACACTGTCTCAGTATGTCATTGAAAGGATATACTACTATCTTTTTTGATTTCCAAGTTAGGGATAATTTTTCTTAAAACCACTGGAATAAAAAAAAATCAATCTATCCAAATTTAATCTTTTGGTCTTTACTCTGTTATCTCATTATATCTCTGTCCTAATTTCATTATAATTGGTTATGAAGGCAGTTGCTAATGCACATACAGAATGTATAAAAGGTAGTGTCTTAACAATTTTTATAGAAATGATTATTATTTTATCACTACATCCCTTAGGCTATGACATTACCTTTATACTTCTGGCATTTATTTTGTCTTACATAATATCATTTTATTATTTGCTACAAACAAGGCTCCTTTTTTAGACTATAATAGAGTTTGCAACATAGCTGACTCAATAGCTGTGACTGTTTGTTACATTAGCTAATTTTTTAATGGTAACTGACTTAATTTTATATTTTATTTTTTTGTAAATAATCACACATGATATGAAACAGTATGAGATTTTGTAAACAAGTAGCATAGCGTTCTCTACTCTGCACCTTAGAAATCAGGGTTGCATTTGTTTGGAACCTTTAATACACTCCCAAGATATTGTTTTCCTATATCATTTGTAAGAGCATTTCATTATCCTCTTACTGCCTACTAAGCCAGAGACATTTAAAAAGTGTGTTTTTGTTTTATCACATCTCCTAAAGCAGTAGAAATAATATCTGACCCCCTTCATATTGCTGAAGCAAATGCTACAAGGGGAATTGTTATTTTCAATGTGTTATTTAGCTTCTGCTATGACATATACTTGTAGATTCAATCATCTGCTGTTGCCAATAATATTATTTGGTCTTATTTCTACAAATCATTCTAACTTCAGTACATATTTAGGTAAGAGACATGTTTTTTGTAAAAAAAAAATTTTTTTTCATATATCTTCATGGTGTACCTAAATTCTAAACCATCAATAGATTATTTAAAACACCATAAATATATAGAGAGGGTAAATATTATATTAAAATTTTAAAAATTTATGTAAATACATAACAGCAAGTTTCAAATTTTAGTGTGCATAATAATAATGTAGAAAGCATTTCATTGTGAAGATAACAGGACTTGCTCAACTGGCATGGCTCAGTGATTGAGGGTCAACCTATGAACCAGTGGTCATGGTTTGATTCCCGGTAAGCGCACATGCCTGGGTTGCGGGCTCGATCTCCACTTTGGGGCATGCAGGAGGCAACCGATCAATGTTTCTCTCTCATTATTGATGTTTCTATCTCTCCCTCTCCTTTCCTCTCTGAAATCAATAAAAATACATTTAAAAAAAAGATAACCCTGATAAAATTAGAAGTCATCAACATACCCAGAAATCTGCATTGTACCAAGTATATGCGGATAATGTATTGGAGATTGTCTGACTTCAAATTGATAAAAATGCTCTATAGTATTTTTACTGCTAATCTCTTTCAAAAAAATCTTAGAATAGTGTTGTAAACTATATTTGTCTCCTTATAGTAAGGAGAGTGGTATTTCTAGTTTTAGTCAATTTAAAATATTAAATCTCAGACACATGTTGAACTGAAGAATCCTTGACATGAATATTTATATAAATTTAGATGATTGGTCCATCAGTCTTCCCAAAGAAGGAACCCATTAAGTGAAACTATTTGTTCAGTTCTGTGGGTCCATGTAGGAGAACCAACAGAGCTCTTCTTTAGTACAAGATGTCAAAGGAGAGTGAACAGCAATATTAGATTCTTTCTGAATAGGAGTGTTAGGTCAAACAGGAAGAGAAACACTGAGTGTGTTTCTCAAATAAGGACATATGTTAAATAAGAATTGGAAGCAAAATCCAGGCAGTAAGCCAAGTGGGCCTGAAGCAACAGAGAAGAGTGAGTTAGGGTAGGTAAATATATTGAATAAATTTTATTGATATAGAAAATTGTTTAGCACAGGGAGTTTTAGGTGACATGTAATCTTTGCACATAGGGCAGATCTATTCAGAGAAGACAGTGAAGGTGGGGACACTTACCAAAACAAACATAGTATGTACAGAAAGTGTCTACTGTCATACATTTCATCAATGTACATTTTTAAATTAGCAAATTTCATAATTCTATAAAATTTTCTATAAAGGTGTATTGTACAGATATCCAGATGGGGAAAAAGACATATTACATGCAGCTGTTTATAAAAAAAAACACATCAATATTTGTAAAAGAAGTCAGAAAAGAACAGTGATATCTATAAAGTACTGAAAAAAACACACACTCTCAAATTATGATTCTATACCCAGAAAGTATCTTTCAAAATTGGTGCCTATATGATTTTTCAAACAATCAAATGCTGAGAAAATCCATTGCCAGAAGACCTGGACTATAAGAAATATTAAAGTAAATTCTACCGGCAGCAAAATGATTGGCACCCAACAAAATGTGGGTCTATATAAAGAAATGTAGAACACTAAAAATTAAAAAATGTAAAAAATTAAAATAAACATTAACTTTTTCCTCTTACTTTAATTGTGAGTCCAAAGAAAAAGTAGCAACAATACATTGTGGCACTTATAACTTTTATAAGTAAAATGCATGACTGCTTTACATTGAAAATTTGCTCTTCCACAGACTTGGATTTAAAGGAGACCTTTATTAACATTCAGAAATTATTTTAAATTTAGAAAAATGTTGTAGTCATAGGAACCTTTTGGATGGTTTTGATGTGTCTATAAATACAGGAGGAAAATAATTTTGGCACTGTTATTAGATGAGGATGAGAGAAATGAGGCAAAGAGTTTTCTGCCTGTTCATCTCAATCTTATATGAGTAAATTCAGTTCCCCCAGCATGAGAAAAATGAAGCCCTAACCCTGGGAATTCTTTAGAGAGCCCTGGAAATTTAGGTAATTTGGAAAAAATTTGAGGGAAACTGGCTCAACATTCTGTGGAAAGTAATATCAATTTATCAAAAAACTGTTGGTTAATGGCCAAAGGAGATCGGTGTCAAAAATGAAAAAAATAAAAATAAAAATTCTTTTTTTCTATGTATAAGTAGATCAGTAACAACTAGTTGCAGGCAAAGCTATGGTTTAAGTATAACAGACTCATGTTTATTAAGTTGCTTATTTTTCAGATTCATTTATTCATTTAGAAACACAAAAATGATTGGGCTTTTAGTGTGTTAAGGAACTGAACTAGATCTAAAAAACTAATTGAGTTGAATGCTATTTGTGGCA
>NW_005370992.1:822601-858323 GCF_000412655.1 Myotis brandtii
CCAAGGTAATAATGCATATTATATTATAAAAATTATACATGAACCTATAGTAATAAGAAGGAATGGAATGATTGGTGCATATCAATCCATATGTAAGGATTTAGGTGGAATCTTTTCTCTTTCCATTTCTCTTGTTTAGGGGTCCTTGAAATATCACTCAGCTACCGATTTATACATGCATAAAGTGTTTTGGCAGGAATGAACATTAGAGGTTACCTATTTCACTTCTTGGTTACAGATTTCTCTAACATCAAATTAGCACAAAGAAATTATCTGCTGAAAATATCTTACATTCAGTTCTCCTGCAGTGGGGATTTGATCATTAAAAGACATATAGTATACATTCCACCACATCCTTTTATGGGAAAGAGAATTTCAGCTGGTGAGCTAAATGATCTTGGACAGACTAAAAATTTGGAAGAACAATTTTGCATGAGCAATCCTAAATTATTTTTCTTCCCACACTCAAAAGAAAGAACAAGAGACATTTTCCACATCTAATTATGTAGCTCTCTGTGTTGCATATATTTTCTAAGTTGAAATTACTTTGCCATAGACAATAATTTGCAGGGACTAGTCCCTAAATCAGTCCAAATTCTATGACATCAAGTACTGATTGGCTTGCAATAGCTTATGCAAGTGAATTGATACTGTGTGATTTTTCTTTTAACTGCTAATGGGTGAAGACATTTTGCTACTTAAAATTACTATGTATGTTTATTTTAATTCCTTTTACTTGAAATTAAATTTGAGAAACATAAGATCTTTCCTTTTAATATCATAATGGGTCTTTTGGACTTAAGAATAGATGATTATTTTATCCATCACTCCTCCATCTGGTCACCAGAAAGCGAATCATCTTATTATCTAGAGAATAACTGTGTGTTCTCTGTCGCAGTCATATTTTCAGGGACTCAGCTCTTGTGTACATAACTCGAGCACTTGAATTCCCGTGTCTGTAATATACACCTCCTAATATACTAGAGCAAAACCTGAGAACAAGTAACTTCTTGAAATTACTTTCTGGGATTCATATTCTGCTTTCTTTTGGGCATGCAGGAAGGGTAATAACAATTCTTTATTTGTTATTTGTTCGACTCAACACCATCCAGGAGGGTGAGGAATCAGCAGTTTAAATGTGCCCCTTTCTTCTGGAAGCACTCTGGTCTGTAAGTAGCTAGCTGTCTTCCACAACATTGTAATAGAAAGCAGTACGCAGGTGAGTACCATAGCATGTGCAGCAGGCACTTCAGATCGGATCCCTCTCATTATTTGCATCCCCACAAAAACAACCAGAGTTGAAATATTTTTCTACTTCTGCCTAAACCCCTCTGAAATATTCTTCAAACTTCTTTTTTTAGTGTATTTCCTATCTTTTATCTTTGTATATCTCATGGAGACCACACATTCCTTGTGATGAGGATTTGCGGTTTATTGATAATTGTATCCCAAGGGTCCATCATAGTGTCTGACATATAGCTAAAAACTGAGTGTGTGCTGTGGGAAAAAAAAATGGATTCATACTGCATGTGCAGACTGATTAATCTATCAATATCACCTAACAAATTTGTCACATATCTTATCTCTCCTTTTCTCTTAATACACCTTAAAAGCATAGATTTAACTAAGTACAGCTAGAAGCATACCATAGAGAGGAACTCTCCAGACATAAATACCAATAAGGTTTATAAATTTGTGACTTGGCCAGCAGGTTTGTCTTTGACTGGGGGAGGGGGGGGAGCGGGGCAGGGGTAGAGATAAATGGTGATGGAAAAATACATAAAACAAAAGCAGAAAAAAAAAGATTTGACATTACTTGCCTTTTCCTTGGTCATCCCTTTATAAAGATGATAATGAATTGCAGGCCTGCTGATAACCCTTAATTTACAACATACAAGCCATGTTTATAAAAATAACAGTTTACCTATTGGCTATACAAATCTGAATTGGGAACTGAGGCTGACCCTATCAATAAACCTGAAAGTTAAGCCCACTGCAATGATTTTCTCAATGCTGATTCAAACACAAATACATGTAAATATGAAAAGCTGTAACTTCTTCTAGAAAACTTTAACCAGCATTTGTTTACTCAAATAAAAATCCTCCCAGCAATCTGGAAGATGGTTCAATACAAATTGAACCTAAAACCTCTAATAAGCTATTGAATAAAGATCAAATAATTTCAAATAGCCCTAAACCAAACAGGAGAAGCACTATCATTTGAGCATGTCTAGTGTCCAATTTAAAATGAGGGATTGTTTTGGATCATATAGATATAACTCAACCATGAAAATAGCAGTTTTGCTCAATTGCCCTCAGAAAATGAAGAAATCCCTTGAAAAAATAAAAGATTAAGCCAGAATGCTAGGAGCAAATTGTTAATCATCCTTATGGGACTTGATTGGCTCATAAATGCTTAACTCCATCATATTAACCACTTCCTTCTGAGCAAAATCCCATAAAATAGTTTCCATTTGCTTACCGAAGCTAGTAGAGAATTAAGCTGGAAAGGCAGAAGTTGCTTGGGAAAAGAAATGAACCCTATTTTATGTACATGCTCTAGGAAGAAGTAGCATCAGAAGAAAAATGGTGAGTGGAAAAGAGGTAAGAACTAGGAAAAACCTAGAGTTTTAAGAACTTCTTATGGTAAAACTTTAAAGCAACATTATCTATAATAGGGGTTAAGATTATGAAGATCCTGACTTCTGTTTTCTTTCTATTACAGTGGTGAAATAAAAAAATAAGAGATGTCTGAATATGCAGTATCATTGCTTCTAGTTTGCTGGGGTTGTAGTCGGAAGTGCAGGTCGTTGTCATGGTGTAAGACACTCAGTGTCCCAGCGCAACACTTGCTCTCTTGCTTACTAGCTGGGTAACCTTAAACTCATTCTGTAACTGCTCTACTCCTGTTTCCTCAGTTCCATAGACAACAATACTTGTTTACAGCTCAGAGTGACTAAATGAAACACTTATAGAAGTTTCTGACACACAGAAAGCACAAAGTAAATAGTACTTTATATTATTGTTACTTAATTTATCATCAAAGACAGTGGTTCTCAACCTTTCTAATGCCGAGACCCTTTAATACAGTTCCTCATGTTGTGGTGACCCCCAATTTCATTGTTACAAATTGAACATAATTAAAGCCTAGTGATTAATCACAAAAACAATATGTAATTATATATGTGTTTTCCGATGGTCTTAGGCAACCCCTGTGAAAGGGTCGTTTGACCCCCAAAGGGGTCGCAACCCACAGGTTGAGAACTGCTGATCTAAGACATCATTAATTATAAGATCCATTTCAATATTATAAATGTTAGTGCAAAATGTGATTTTTGGATAATTTTGAAAAGAATCAAAAAACAAGTGGGAAATAAAAATATGCCTCTAGATCAAGCAGATTGGCCTAAAATTTTATGAAATTTATAGATAGTCATAAACAGGTAATATATATTTTTGTACCTACAAGTTGAAGTATGTAATTTTATTAGCCAGTGTCATATCAATAATTTTAAAGAAAAAAAACAACACAAAATGCTTCATGCTTGGGGAAACAGAAAACAAATCATTAGCAAAGAATATCATGATGGATATGATTGGTTTCCTAAAGCAAAATTGCTTTTTGCCATCTAAGCATTTTTTCTGCTTTGGGATCTATAATTTGTGTGTGTGTGTGTGTGTGTGTGTGTGTGCGCGCATGTGTGTGCTCTGAAATAGCCTTTGTTATAAACTAAATTCTGGGATCCAAAATGTGTTGAAAAAATTTAAGAAACACTCTGTTCCCTATGGAATTTCTGTGTGTTCCCTCAATGAATAAACTGTACAGACTGCTTAGGAATGGATAAAATGGACAGACCCTCATTTTATCACCTTTGGCATCTAAAAATTGTTCCTCCTGTAATTAGAAGACTAATAATACACGCTAATATTTTCTGCTATGAGTAATTATACTTAAAGTCTAATATCCAACAAGACAGCAGGTAAGAAAAATTAACTTTAGACTGAGAGATATCATTTCATGTACCCTCTAAATATGATATGTATTAGAAGAGAAGAGCTAAGTGACTCCTCATCGTACCATTGATGAAAAGTCTGTTTTGATTGAAATGCACTTATTGACATGAAGCAGATAACAGATTTGGTGCTATTCTGATTATTCTACTTACATTCAGCTTAACCCATGTCCTTTACCAAAAGATCAGTATTCATTGGTAACTACAATGATCCCAGTCTTGTTACACTGTTTAGTTGTGTATGGCTGGCACTATAAAACTCATATCATAGCCTAGGCTAAACTGTTCTTTCATAAATCACAGAACTATCTTAGATGTGGAGAGCAGCTACAACGTTTGGACAGGTTCAAGCCTCGGACTCATGAGAGGGTGCCGTCCTCTCATGGCAAAGCCACATGTAGGTCCCAGCTTGGAGGGCAAAGCCTTCCCAGCACAATTTTAGCCAAAGGCTATGGTTGTAAGCTTGACCTTATGGTCCAAACCTGTGGTCCCAGGTAGCTGAGTGATATAGGCTGTGGGAGGTACAGCAAGTGCTGCCAAAACAACGCTTGATAGAGTTCTCAGGTGCATGTAATTAAGTAGATTTGAAACTCGTGAGAACATTGTAAACATCTTGACCATGCCCTTGCTTTGTCTCATGGGATCTGACTATAAAATAAAGACTCGGCTTGCAGGCTGTGGCACTGTCTGTCCATCTGAGAACAGTGTCCCACCTGGTCCCAATTGTATTCTCTTGTCTGTCTTTAATGCTTCACTGCCCCTCCTCAGGTTCACCCCTGGCTGTGCTGAGCACAGTTCACTTAGAGTTTTGAAAAAAATGCTGAAGTACAAATGAACATTGCCTCTCAGTGCTTCCATGTACACAGAGGTGACATACATACTCCTTCATCAGTATGTTGTTAATCTGCCCTTTTATCCTCCCACACTCACACCTATTAGCATATTAGCACTGCCCTATGACTTAAAATATTATGGGTGGAATCCTCACACCTCATGAATATGAAATTTTTTATCTTGTTTTTCAGCAACAACCCTCTTTTCTCTGTGTTGCTATATTCCTGCATCTCTACTATTTTCATGGTTGGTAGTGACTAGCTATGCTGGCTTTATGTGGCAACTAAATATTTGCCCTTTATTTCACTGACTTATTCTAGTCTTTTTCTTTTTACTTGGATATCTACCCCTAGCTGCTTCTCCTATTTTTTTTTATTTTTCACCAAAAAGGGTTAACTCTTGTATGTATTGAATTACAATATTTACTTCTATTTATGAAGAATTTTCATACTTTAAACCTTATTTATCATATATGATATTTAGGGTTTTAGTTTATTGGCTCTTTTTCATTGTTTTACTCTCTGTTTGCTCAACAATTGATTTTATAATTTAAAAAAATCTTTGTGATTTTGGTTTGATTTTTTTTTTTAATTCTGAAACTGGCATCATACTGGATATCTAAGTTTCCCAAAAGACTAATCTCTGAATTAGATATACTTTACAAAAGAGTCTCATGTGTAATAAAAATAGATGCATTTTATCATGATATAATCCATATTCATTTTCTGACTTGAGTATTCTTTTCTCTTTGATTAAACTGAGACAGGTGATAACTTTAATCACTACTCGTTATGTTATATTCATCACATAGTATTTTACTGAAATTCTTGTAAAATGTCATGATTAGAACTATTTCATTTTTTGTTCACCCTTCAATGCATGATATCCATTATTGCTCAGGGGAATATTTAATTGAAGAACAGCATTACTCAATGAATAGATAAATGAGTCACAACTTTGTTCATCATAATTCATTTTTGCATGACTAGAAGTAAGAAAATAGTCATATGCAGAGCAAAAGAATTACTTTGGCATTTGATCTAAACATGAAAATTCAAATAAAGACTATCTAGAGAGAAAATTACTGCATAAAAATGTTTGTTAAGTAAATAAACATTGGGGCAGATCACTGGAATAAATAAAATAAGGAATTCAAAGTTATTAACAAGCTCCCCACATATGTTTGCAAATGTGATTTTAGAATTTTAAAAAAAACAATAAAATAAATACTAGCTTTTCAAACATATTCTGCTTTGGAGGCTGCTTCCAAATTTTGTATATTGCAAATAACAATTGCCAGGAGGATGGAGAGGTGGAAGCATGGAGGAAGGTAAAAAAGGCATAATGGTGATGGAGACTTGACTTGGGATGGTGAATACACAATACAGTGTACAGATGATGTGTTATAGAATTGTTCACCTGAAACCTGTATATTTTTGTTAACCAGTGTCACCCCAATAAATTCAATAAAAAGAAAAAAGATGCATTCAAAAGAAATATTAGTTTTCTAAGTAATAAGATATTAGAAATAGTAAATGTACTATATAAATATACTGAACTCAGTGAGTGAATGGCAGAGCCTGTATAATGACCATATTGTCATGTGATAACTGAGCAGCTTCTCTCATCTATACTAATAATAGGGTAATATGCAAATTGGCTGGAACACCATCACAGTAACAACCAATCAGCAGGCTGCATGCGCAGCAGGCATAGGTGGGCAGGGACTTTCAGCGCAGGGACGGGGTGGGGCCGCAGCAGAGAGGCCTCTCCACTATGGCCGTCTGCAGGCGCGTGGAGGTCCGCAGGCCTCCACTGCAGCCCGGCCTGGGGGCGGGGCTGCGGCAGGGGCCTCTGTGCTCCTGTGCTGGGGGTCTGCAGGCCTCCACCGTGGCCCAGCCCAGGGGTCTGCAAGCCTCCTCCGGCTCCGGCCTACCACTTTGGGGCAATCCATTGAGGAGCCCAGGATGGGTGGGTGGAGCCTACTTCTTTGGGGTGATGGATTGCGGGGCTCCCGCCCTGAGTGCACGAATTTCATGCACCAGGCCACTAGTGTGTGTGTGTGTACACTATAAAATCCAGTTCAATTCTCTTCTCCACTTGTGTTTGTTAAACAAGTTAAAATAATACTAACCTGATGGTGTAGACAAGAAAGCCTGGGGATACACCTAAAGAGGAACAGAAAAAATGACCTTTCAAGTTTTCAGAAACCCACTGATTCCAATTCTAGGTCCCATTCCCAGAAAAAAAGGTTTATGAGAAAAATCAATAGAAAAACACACAAATAAGCAGTTGATAGCAATCTTGTGGCTTGTTAAATATATAATATTCATTCGAAGTACTGGAAATTCTCATTACATTAAAAAGGTGATTTTAGAGAGATAGAATATAATCTTCACCTTTTGCCAGGAAATGATAGTTTCATTGATCACTCTGTGTACAAAGGTATTTTGTTAAGTAGAATTTTAATAAAACTTCATAAATAAGTCAAGTGAATTAAAAATGTATCTGTTGGTTTCTTTTGCTGTGCAGAAGCTTTTTATTTTGATGTAGTCCCATTTGTTTATTTTCTCCTTTGTTCTTAACCTCTGGTTCGCGACCCCTTTGGGGGTCAAACGACCCTTTCACAGGGGTCGCCTAAGACCATCGGAAAACACATATATAATTACATATTGTTTTTGTGATTAATCACTATGCTTTAATTATGTTCAATTTGTAACAATGAAATTGGGGGTCACCACAACATGAGGAACTGTATTAAAGGGTCACGGCATTAGGAAGGTTGAGAACCACTGCCCTAGGAGATGTATCAGAAAACATATTGCTATGGGAGATATCTGAGATTTTGCTGCCTACGCTTTCTTCTAGGATTTTTATGGTTTCACAACTTACATTTAAGTTTTTTATCCATTTTGAGTTTTTTCTTGTGTATGGTGGAAATTGGTGGTCTAGTTTCATTTTTTGCATGTACCTGTACAATGTTCACAACACCATTTACTGAAGAGACTGTCTTTACTCCATTGTATGCTCTTGCCTCCTTTGTTAAATATTAATTAAGCATAATGGCTTGGGTTGATTTCTGGGGTTTCTATTCTGTTCCATTGATCTATATGCCTGTTCTTGTGCCAGTACCAGGATGTTTTGATTACAGTGGCTTTGTAGTATAACTTGATATCTGGATTGTGATCCCTCCAACTTTGTTCTTCTTTCTCAGAATTGCTGCAGTAATTCAGGGTCTTTTTTGGTTCCATATAAGTTTGTAAAGTATTTGTTCTAGATCTGTGAAATACGCTGTTGTTATTTTAATAGGGATTGCATTGAATCTAAAGATTGCTTTTGATAGTATGGACATCATAATGATGTTAATTCTACCAATCCATGAACACAGTATATTCTGGGAGCCCACTGTATGAGAGATAATATTTTCCAATTATACATCTGATAAGGAGTTAATATGTAAAATATATAAGGAACTCATATAATTTTAAAAAAGGAAGACAATCCAATTAAAATATGGGCAAAGGTCCTAAATAGACACTTCTTCAAAGTGGACACACAGGTGGCCAAGACACATATGAAAAAATGCTTAAAATCACTAATCATCTGAGAGATGCCACTTAAAATGACAATGAGGCATCCCCTCACACCTGTCAGAATGGCTACCATCAACAAATAAACAAATGACAAATGTTGGCAAGGAGAAAGAGAAAAGGGAACCCTAGTACCCTGCTGGTGGGAATGCAGACTGGTATAGACATTATGGAAAACAGTTTGGAATTTCTTCAAAAAGTAAAAATAGAATTGCAATTTGACCCAGTGATCCTACTTTTAGGTATATATCCTAAGAGACACAAAACACCAGTCATAAAGAATATGCACCCTTAGGTTAATAGCAATGTTATTTCCAATAGCTAATATCTCAAATAGCCCAAGTGTCCATCAGTAGATGAGTGGACAAAAAAAGCTGTGGAAAGCTATGGTACATTTACCACCATGGAATAATATGCAGCAGTGAAAAAGAAGTATCTCTTACCCTTTGAGGAAGCATGGAAGGATCTAGAGAGTATGATGCTAAGTGAAATAAGTCAGTCATAGTAAAACAAGTACTAATATCATATGATCACACTCATATGTGGAATCTGAAGAATGAAATAAACTGATAAACAAAATAGATCCAGAGACATAAAAGCATGGAATGGACTGAGGAATATCAGAGGGAAGGTCAGAATGGATAGGTGGGTTGGAAGGGATTAACCAAAGAATATACATGCATACTAGCAACCCAGTGCACGAATTCATGCACATTGACAGGCAATTAATTAGAAGGTGGCCAGAGGGGCGGAACTGGACGAGACGGGCCAGACACACCCTGGAGCCAACCTCCCTCGGTCCCTCCCCAGCTGGCTGCACCTGGGGTGGTGCTGTAGCTCAAAGGGTGTCTGTGGAGTGAGCAGGGTTCCTCTGGCAGGTAGGGTCCCTTGGCCTGGCCTGCGGGGATTGGGCCAAAACAGGCTCTCCAACACCCCCTGAGGGGTCCCGGAGTGTGAGAGGGCACTCCGCAAAGTTGCTGTTGTACAGGGTGTGGAATGCAAATGCAAGTGTGCAGTAAACCAGATTTGGGGCCGACAGTGCCCCTGGCTGAAGGTGAAATCATGGCCCCACAAGGAATCTGGCTCCCTCCTCCCTGGTTTCAGGGTGTGTCACCTTAGAACCACCATGGCCAATTCACTGCAGCTCAGCAGCTCCTGTGTTGAGCGTCTGCCCCCTGGTAGTCAGGGCATGTCATAGCTACCAGTTGGATGGACACTTAGCATATTAGTCTTCTACATATATCCCCTCGGGACCCAGTGCCTAAATTCATGCACCTTGAAAGGAACTGTGGGCCACGAAGCTGCAGTGGGCACAGGGGCGGGTCTCGGCCCATCCTCCGTGCCCCAGCCTGGCCCTTCCCACTGCAGCACCGGTCCCCTGTTGGCCTGCAACCCCACTGCCACCACCACTGCTCCCACACACTACAGCGCCAGCCTGCTTGCACCCGCTGATGGCACGGAGTGATTGGGGCTGGTTCCAGCAGCAGGTGCGAGCAGGGCCAGCACTGTCAGCGGGTGCAAGCAGAGGCTGCTGCCCTGATCACCCCTTAGGAGCAGGGAGAGGTGGAGAAGCCCTCAGGGGCAATTGGGATAGCAGCCGCCACTCGTACCCACTGACAGCGCCGAGTGATCAGAACCGGTGCTGGGCGCCAGCAACAGGTGTAAGCAGCAGCTCTGATGCCAGCTGTGGGTGCGTGCGAGTGGGGCCGGCACCGGCAGTGGGTGCGAGCAGTGGCTCTGGTGCTGGCAGAGGGTGTGAGCGGGGTCATTGCCAGCAGTGGGTGCAAGAGGCAGCTGCCAGCCTCGATTGTCCCTCAGGAGCAGGGGGAGGTGGAGAAGCAGTGGCTGTGATCGGGGCCAGCACTGGCACCAGGTACGAACACTGGGAAGGACTGTGGCACATGGGAGCAAAGAATTTTCAGTAACCACCAGAGGCTTGCTCCAATGACAGTGACCCGTACCCTGCCTTGGTCTGGTGCCCCCGCTCACCTGCTCTACCATCCCATCGTGGCCAATGCCCGCCATGTTCCATGCTCTGCCACCTGCTGCCAACACCCCCTGGTGGTCACTGCACATCATAGCAACCGGTTGTTCGGTTGTTTAGTTGTTCCATCGTTCGGTCTATTTGCATATTAAGATTTTATATATATGGATATGCATAATCCATGGACACAGACAATAGTGTGGTGAAGGCCTGGGGTGAATGGAGGGGCAGGTTATAATGGGTTGGGAGGGGGGATGGTACATCTGTATAACTTTCAACAATAAAGATAAATTTAAAAAAATGATCAGGAAAAAAATAACATATCTGATGCATTAAGTAATGACTATGTCTACTGAGCAAAAAATACATACAAGAAAGAAAAGTTGTTTCCAGAAAGGCAGCTTACATGTGTGCTATTTTAAAAACACCAGGGAAAAGCGTTGCAATTTCTTTAAGCAAGTGACTCTTGTAATGAATGGCAGAGTCTATTATTTAAGTCTAGGAAGTAGATATGGAAGCCAGACCATAAAAACAAAAACAAAAGAAGCAACAAATGCATAATTTTACAGCAGCAAGGGATATCTATGGATTATTAGCTACAGGACATGCTGTATAAGAAACACATTTGCATATAGCTAGTGGAATGACAAGGTGAAGAGCAGAATTGGATACATGTAAGTGATAATTGCAAAATACCAAAGAGCATTTTGTTGCAATTAGTTATGGAAGTTCAGCACTTGGCCAGGCATAGGAGTATTAAGAACATGCTGATCTCCAAAGAACAAATATGTCAAGCATTCATGGTGCTCTGACACAATCTATACCGCTAAGAATTTACAGATATGGTAATTCATGGAGCATTGAAGTTTGATGGCACCATTATATTTTAATATTTAATTTAAATTAATAGCCAAACACCACAATGTACATGTAGCCCATGTGGCGAGGAGAGCAGAAAATGTGGCTGCTTTAAGCTGCACTAGCAGTATGTACTATGCAATCTCCAACAGAGGGAGGAACAGTCAAATTCTCTGCTTCTCAGGGAAGACTAAATGCCAGATAACATTTATCTTGCAAAACCTCTGTTGATGTGTGGCACCGAATTTAAGTTGCTCATTTGTCTTTTATTAGGGCAATTCAGTTATCTTGCTATGGGGGAGACAACAGGATGCAGAAGTTTAAAAGACATTTTTTTTAGCACTAATAGACAAACACTTAATATATAATGCACTTAACATACTATGATTTACACAAATTACCCCCTGGTTCTGTTCCCAGCAGACATATCTTGGCACCTCATGGAAACGAAGATTGGAACATCTGTTCTATTATTGAACAAATCTCTTCCTAGAAGTTGTTCTGTAGCAATACCATATGGAGGAAATGTTTTCACATTTCTCTCATTCATTAGACATTACATGAAAAGATTTGAACAGTTTCTAAAAAAGGAAAGAGGATGAAATAAAACCACTTCTAACATTTATTTTCTTATGATAATATGAACACACTATTCTTTTTATCATCCACACTACCTTGTTTGCAATGGTACTCTTAGATTTTATATTCAGAAAATATTGTAAAGTATAAAATTGAATATAACTAATAACAATAATAATTGCTAACACTGGTATTGCACCTACTATGGTCCAGGCACTTTCCCAACCACTTTACCAATGCACAAAATTCGTGCAAAAGTAGGCCTTCCTTCCCCTGGCTGCCAGCACTGGCTTCCCTCTGGCACTGGGACCCGGGCTTTCCTCGCAGAGGGAGGCCCCTCCCAACCGCAACAGCCAGCTGGTTGGTGGCCTGGGCCTCCCTCTGTGGGACAATCATGGGGCGATGGCCGGGCCCCTGACCAATCACATCACACCCGCCTTGGCTGGCCTGGTGCCAGTGGATGTCATAGCGTGGTCCTGGATGGTCATCCGGATGGTAGTTCCGCTGTTTGGCCGTTCGGTCGATTGGCATATTTTGCTCTTATTATATAGGACCGTGGTCGGCAAACTGGGGCTCGTGAGCCACATGCGGCTCTTTGGCCCCTTGAGTGTGGCTCTTCCACAAAATACCAGGTGCGGGCGCACATGTACAGTGCGATTGAAACTTCGTGGCCCATGCGCAGAAGTCGGTTTTCGGCCTGGGCGAGTCTATTTTGAAGAAGTACTGTTGATATTTGGCTCTGTTGACTAATGAGTTTGCCGACCACTGATATAGGATAATTCATTTAACCAACACGTGGGGTGGGTGCCACCATTTCCTCAATTTTAGAGATGTAAGAACTGAGACATAGAGAGTGTCTAGTAAGTGCTTATAAGTGCCAGCAATAGTCAGTTGAATCTATGTTCTTATCCATTATTCATTTGTTTTTGAAAGGGAATAATTGAGCAATAGAATGGAATATTTTTGATAAAAAAATAAAAGTAATCACCTTGTTATCGATACTATAGATATATGTATTTGTGTTCAAAATTATATCATTCAACAGTAAACACTAAAACCCAATACTTTGCTACAAGTTTTCTTCCAACATTAGGTCAAATCCAGATTTATTTTAAAATATAAGCATAAGCACATCTTTCTAAATCTCTTCAGAATATGTAAATATTTATTGAAGGATTCTATCAATAAAACCTCTGTGGCTAACAAACTAAAACTTTATGAAGGGGCTAGATAATCGTTTGTGCTCAATTTGGCTAATTTAAAATAACATACATTTTCACCCACTCTTGATTATTAGCTTCAGGGGTTAGACACATCTAAACAAAATTGTAAATTAGAATTCTGCAAAAAAAAAATTAATTGTCTTCCTTTTGGTCTGTGAATTATGTTTTCCTTTATTCCATTACCCACAAGTGTAAAGAGTACTTCAGGGTCAATTTCTGTACTTAATGTTTCCTCTCTAGTATTATTTAGCCACTATCCATTATCAACATCTGTATATGGTTACATATGGTAAAGGAAGGCATGGGCTAATTCAGTCTCTTCTAATAGTATTTCCACACTGGGCTTTCCCCAAATAAGACCATGTTTCTTTTTTTTTTTTAAATATATTTTATTGATTTTTTTTTACAGAGAGAAAGGGAGAGAGATAGAGAGTTAGAAACATCGATGAGAGAGAAACATCGATCAGCCGCCTCCTGCACACTCCCCACTGGGGATGTGCCCGCAACCAAGGCACATGCCCTTGACCAGAATCGAACCTGGGACCCTTGAGTCCGCAGGCCGACTCTCCATCCGCTGAGCTAAACTGGCCAGGGCAAGACCATGTTTCTTAATAGTGTAAAGATCACACTTCTTAACACAGAATTATTTCAGAGGGGCCTAATCCACACATTAAAAACAGTTAACAAAAGTATGCATTTTTGGAAACTAATGTTTCTCTTAATACAGTGGAAACAATAATTCAGTGAGCATAATAATTATCTTTTAATACATAATTCTAAGCTTTACCATAAACGCTTGAGGTCACTGAGCCAAAATATCTGCAAATGTAGTAAGAACGACAGATGATTCTGACACAGGTGGTCCATGGCCCCATTTTGTCAACACTTCCCTTCATCTGTCATTTCTCAGTACACAAAACTTCTTGTTCTCTTTTAATGATGCCCATATGTGTTTCAGAGGTCACAGTAAATGCTACATATTCCTTGAGGCTTGAAATTAAGCTTGTAAATGATTTTACCACTCCCTTACTCTTTATAAAATTTAGTGAAACATTATAGCATATGCTTAACCTGACCAAGGAGAGGGTGGCCAAGAGCTATGCAATTCTGCACAAACTATGACTCAAACAATTAAGTCTATTATAATGATTAAATTCAGGGACTATGAGTCTTTATGCCCCTTTTCTACACAAGAATTGCCTTCTGATATATTTTTCTGACCTGCACTCTGTTGATTGGTTCTGGGATCACTGATATAAAACCAGAACGTTTGCTACTGCAAACCCAAAATAAACTCTCTCGGAACTGTCTGATATTCATACTGTGACAGATATTTAAGTAAATTCGTCTCCCAAATTATGTGTTTGGGATTATTACTATTGTTATTTTAGTCATTATAATTATTATTTTGTTTTTGTCCTTTTTGAAATGTTTTTATTGAAAATATTACAAATGTCCCCCTCTTTTCCCCCATTGGCCCCCTCCACCCAGCTCCCACTCCCTCCCCAGGCCTTCCCTGCACTATGGTTTGTTTGTGGGCTATGCATATGAGCATATAAATTCTTTGGTGGGCCTCAAAATAAGAAAATTTCATCTTATGTTCTGAAGAGGAGAGAATTTAAAAAAAAAAATTATTACTCAGAGCCTGGAATAGATCAATCTCCACTGTGAAGTTTCTGAATAAATCACCAGATTGCCATCATATTGCCCATTTGTGAGAAATACAGTAAAGATTTGCTGGAAATGAACTAAAACAATATAAAAAATGAAAAGAAAAACAGGCATAGTAGGTTTTTAAATTTTCATAACTTGCTTTTTGAAAGTGGCCTTTATTTAATTCAGAATTGCTTCCGATAAGAAAACTATAACATATGTGTGGAAATTTTAAGAAAATTTCAGACCACAAGAACATAAAATTTTAGAGGTGGAAACATTGAAAAGTATTAAAATAAGTTCTATCATTCTTATCCTCATCTTCATCCTCATCAAAGTTAAGCCCAATTAAATCTAACAAAATTTCAGAAACTCTATTGTAAAGTATAGATGTGCCTCTTCCTTCCTTCCTTCCTTCCTTCCTTCCTTCCTTCCTTCCTTCCTATGCTTGTTTTTTCCAGTTAATGTCATGAAAAGGAGAGTTCAGGTTGCTCCAGGATATCATAGAATGTTTTCCTATTTCAGAAGGGAGTTGGACTTCAAGTCCATCCCATCATCCACATTCTTTGATTTAATGACCCTTCCCATTCATCAACAGACATCATTTGGGGTCTGCAAGAGTATCAGTTAAACAGAGTGGCTCAGTTAAGCACAATTAAGCACAGTGGAACTTCTATAACTTTCCAGTATCCTGCTCACCATCCAAGCAATAAAAATAATCAGAAAGAATAGTCTGTTTTTCTGTCTCTCTCTCATCTCTTTTTCTTTCTTTCTCTCTCTCTACTCAACCCCAACCTTTTTTTTGCTTTATAAGGTAACCTATATTAAAATTATTTTATGATATGTAAATATATTATGCATTTTGATCTAACAAATATTTAAAAAGCCACGTAGAGAAAGCTACATTTACACTTAAACAAGATACTTTTTGTCACTTGTCCAGCCTCACCCTATTTTCGTGATTTTTTAATAGAAAAGCAACAGAGAAGTTTCCAGCTCTCTGAGGCTTTTTCACCCTGTGGCTAGAGATTGTCTTGGAATAAATTTGCCTGTTGCAAAACATGTAGCCTACAGCAAAGCGTTAACCTGGTTTTCTCTAGCACCCAGGTATCTTTCAATTAGATGGGAAACTAAAGCTGAGTTATGCCTTTCATAGAACTGCTACATAAAATGTGCATTCCCTGAAGTGTATTTTATTTATGCTGTATCCCTATAATCAGAATATGTGAAGTTGTGTAGAGCCTGGGAAACATGCCAATAACTCATCCACACTGAAATATATTAGAGCTTTCAGTGAACATGATAGAGTAAACATAGCTATATATTTGTAAATTAGAAATATTTTTTTTTGCAATTTTGAAGAGAGGGATAGATAGACGGTGAGTTCTAGTTTACACTAAAAGGCCCACCATGCACAGGGTCACCTGACTCAAATAGATTTTCATTCAGTCCTGAAACCAAGGACAGATTTGATCTAAATATCTCCAAGAATAGCTAAGGTATTTAGAAGCTACAAACATTGAAAATTCATGAGTAATGCCCCATAAATATTTTCTTTTCAGTAGTAAAATGTTGATGCAGTTTTTAATGCAATTTCAGTGAAATGTAATTGTTGAAATAGTCTTTCTAAGGTTCACTTCAAATTTTAAAGACATGAACATGAAGTTTAATCAAAAAAGTCACCAGTCCTGCTATAGATCAAGCCTAATTTTCTCCCTGGATTTTAGAATCATGATTCTGACCTCAGACTTACATTCTTCTCATATACCCTCCATCCAGACTCAACATTAACTTTTAGACATTGGGCACAGAACAAAGTGTCTATGCTTAAACTTGGCATTGTCTCTGTGAGGCCTAAAAGGCAAAGTGAGATTCTCAGATAGTCTGCAAATCTTCCTTCTTGTGCTCAGGATCACATCCTCAACATCATTTTTCAGGTCCTTTATGCCCCTTTTCTTCTAAGGAAAACAAATTATTTGCTGTTCTGTTAACACATTTTCTCTCACACAAGTTTCTTTGCTATTTACCTTCTCTTATATTGGCTCCAAAATAATTTCTTCATCTTTTATACTTAACTAGTTTATAACCTCTTCTAAGCTGCAACCTCCACTGGACTCTCAACTGGAATGATTCACTCTCAGTTATGCCCCATTCTTGCTCATACCTATTTTTTTAATAAAACTTTAATGCTTTATTACAGTGGGGCTTGTGTCTATCTTCCTTTAGTAGTAAGGTCATAAGATTCCCTATGATGTTCATCTTTATATCCTCAGCACCGAGCACATTGTACAGAGACAATCAATGTTTATTAAAGGAGAGAAGAAAAGAAGGGAGAGAGAAGGAAGAAAGAATTGTTGAATTATACTAGGAAAACTTGATATGGCCAATTTAGAGAAGGGAGTGGATATGTGCCAACTATAATCTATTGCATCAGATGCCATATAAAACATATGTAATTTTTAAAAAAAGAATATAAAGGCTCATTTCATTTGTCCATTTGTCCCTAATGCTAAGATTTCAAAATACAAAATAATCACTTTCCTAGCTAGAACAACGGAAGGAAAACTTCAGTTTCAAGGTAACATAATTTATTTGTTTTTGCCCTCTGTACTAAGTCCTGAAATCTTAAGAAAATTTTTATTTCAAAGAATCTCTAATATTTTTTTTCTCCTTATTTGTGTCCTTAGTCTCTAGCACAGAAATTGGCACCTTAGAGTTAATCAATGATTGAATGAATAAGCAAATAAATAAATGTCAATTATCTTAGGTTTTAAATACATCAATTAAAATAAAGCTAGGTTACTCAGGATTGACAGAAGTCTCCACTTCAATGATTACACATAGCATAAGGGGTTGGGCAATCATTCCTTGATCCTTTTTAACAGATCATTTTATTGGATTATCTCTCTTTTTTTCTTTTCAACAATCTAACCTTGAGTTATTATATCTTTTAACAGCAAGTTTTCTTTGAGCTTAGTTATTGCTTACACCATAAGAAAAAATATTATATATTTACTTTATTCTTTCACCTCATAAACAACATTGGAATTCAGAGGTACTCACCACAGTGTACTCAAAGAATAAGTGGTTTGTACAGAAAAATGTACATAGTAATAAAGAATCAGACATGTTGATACCATCATCCCTTACTTTTTAGTCTCAGATTGTCTCCTATCCAATATTGTCCCTTATAACTCCAGTCTTCCTATTGTTGAACTCTAGTAACTGTCACTTGCCTTGGATCTGACTTTCTGCCTCATTATAACCACTTTCTTTATGAACAGAATAGAGACCCTTAGACCTGCAGCTCTTAATGATGTTTCTGTCTTCTAATGTTTATTCTATGTTGGGCTTTCTTCTTTGTCCCTATCATCAATATCTATACTTATGCTCATCTGCAACTGCTTTTATATTTTCAGTTTTATTTTTTCCTTAAACCCTGCAGTCTGGTTATTTCCTGGTCCACATCCCCTCCTGATACTGAACTTATTTATTTGTGTTGTATCAGGAATATTGGGTAGTATTGAGGTAATGTCACTGATCTTTTATTCTAAACATAACATGGTAAAAAATAGAGATAAATTTATGGAGTTCTTATATAATAAAACAGCTGGCCATTTTTTAAAATATATTTTTATTGATTTCAGGGAGAGGGGGAGAGAGAGAGAAACAACAATGATGGAAGAGAATCATTGATCAGCTGCTTTCTGTATGCCCACCACTACAGATTTAACCTGCAACCTGGGCATGTGCCCTGACTGGGTCAAACCAGTGACCTTTTGGTTCCTGGGTTGATGTTCAACCACTGGGCCATACCAGCCAGGCAGGGGTTATAAATTTTAGTTTGAATCATTTAAAACAGAAATACAAATTCATAAACTCAGTGAATCAGAGTTAAATAAGTTTAGGGTAACTGACTCATCAACTAAACATACAATAGAGAAAGGCCAAATTATTACATTATAGTGAGAAATACAACTGAAAGGTAAAATATTTCTCTTTCTGTTCAGCTCATCCTTGATGGGGAAGTAACAAGACATTCAGAACTTGTGATAACTGGAATCAGAGCAAGGGAAATGAACTGGAAAATCCTTTTTTTAAAATATATTTTATTGATTTTTTACAGAGAGAAAGTGAGAGGGATAGGGAGTTAGAAACATTGGTGAGAGAGAAACATCAATTCAGCTGCCTCCTGCACACTCCCTACTGAGGATGTGCCCACAACCAAGGTATATGCCCTTGACCGGAATCGAACCTGGGACCCTTCAGTCCACAGGCTGACGCTCTATCCACTGAGTCAAACCAGTTAGGGCTGAACTGGAAAATCTTAACAACTGATCTCAAGTTACCATAGCTTGATGTATCCATTTTTTAAAAACAAGGATATATATAGGAAAAACTTTGTCAACTTATCAATGTTGTTACCTCTGATAGGAACAGAGATACATTGACTCTTTAGATGAACAAACTTTCCTCACACCATTATAATAATATTGATTCAATTTTACCTTTTTACTCAAATTTTCCACCTGCAGCTACACCTGAGTCATTATGATTGCATTAAAGTATTTCCTCAACTCTAATCTCTGTCAATACAAATTGGTCTGTTTCCAGAACAATTTATGGAAGTTGAGGTACCTCTATTTTAGGTTAATCCTATCAGTTGACTTCAGAATATATGCATAATGTCTTGGTTATTAAGAAAATAACCAAACTACAAGAGCTGAGGGACACTTTAATGCAATCCCTGTTGAAATGATTGTACCTTAATTTTCCTAGTGATGACTTGCCACTCTGTTTTCAGAGTTAACCATGGTCCTGCATCCTGCTTTTAAACCAATATAATAATATGGTATATCTTCCAACAAAGAAAAAGAGAGAAACAAAGAAAAGCATGTCTTAAGCCATATAGCCTCTTTTTTCTTTATTTCTTAACTGATAAATGTTTGGTTTAATAGGATTTGACAATTGCATCCATCCTTGTACCAGTAACCACCATCCATGTATGAGTTCTTTATATATTTTGGAAATTAACCCCTTATCAGATGTATCATTGGCAAATATGTCATCCCATACAGTGGGTTCCCATTTCATTTTGTTGATAGATTCCTTTGCTGTGCAGAAAATTTTGAATTTGATGTAGTCCCATTTCTTTATTTTTTCCTTTGTTTCCCTTGCCCTAGGAGATATATTGGCAACATTTTGCTACAAGAGATGTCTGACATTTTACTGTTTATTATTTCTTTTAGGATTTGTAGGTTTTGCAACTTACATTTAAGTATTTTATCCATTTTGAGTTTATTCTTATGTATGATGTAAGTTGGTGGTCTAGTTTTTAGCATGTACCAGTCCAATTTTTCCTAGATTTATTTGAAGAAACTGTCTTTATTTCATTGTAAGCTCTTTCCTCCTTTGTCTAATATTAATTGACCATAAAGTCATGGTTGATTTCTACGCTCTCTGTTCTGTTCCATTATATGCCAGTTCTGAGGCCAGTATCAGGTTGTTTTGATTACAAGGGACTTGTAGAATAGCTTGACATCAGATATTGTGATACCTCTAACTTTGTTCTTCTCAAGATTGCTGAGGCTATTGGGGGTCTTTTTTGGTTCCATATAAACTTTTGGAATATTTTATCTAGAACTGTGAAATATGGCATTGACATTTTATTATGGATTGTGTTGAAGCTGTAGCTTGTGTTGGTTCATATGGGCATTTTAATGATGTTAATGCTTCCAATCCATGAACATGGCATATACTTCCACTTAATTGTAATCTTCCTCAATTTTTTTCATCAATGTCCTATGGTTTTCTGAGTACAGATCTTTTACCTCTTTGGTTAAATTTATTCCTAGCTACCTTATTTTGTTGTTGTTGTTGTTGCAATAGGAAATAGGATTTCTTCCTTAGTTTCTCTTTTAGGTAGTTCATTATTGGTGTGTAAAAATACCACCAATTTATGAGTATTAATTTCGTATCCTGCCAGTTTGCTGAATTCATTTACTAGATATAGAAGAATTCTTTGTCTTTTTAATCTCCTTTAAAAATAGTTTAAAAAATAAGAAAGGTGTAGGCAAACTATTTAGTGGCAACCATTGATTGATATTTTTTTTCTAGCAAGAGTCCAGAGAAAAGCAATACATATTTCCCCTTCTGCATTAGCAAAATACCTCATTTACATATGCTAAGGAACTGAAATCATTGGTCTAGATAAGGCTAAAACATCCATTAAACACTACAAAAGAATTGTGATGTATCTCTAGGGTTAGATAACATATCATTACAAATGTTGTATTTATTTTGGAATCACTAATGCATGGGCCACACTGATGGTGCAATATAAATTTATTGAATGATTTTTACATCAATGTTAGGCAATAATCTCATTATACATTATCCATGTTGTTTCAAGGCTCCATAATGTGAATGGAATTTCTGCACCATTTATTTCAGTGTGACTGTGCTTATTAACAATAGTACCCAATTCAGTTGTTATTAAATTGATGTCTCAAAATTTGGTTTGCTCCCAGCTGTGCAGTTCTTACATTAAACTTCACAATTCAGAATCTAGTTATCTTTGAATTCAATTTCTACTATTCACTCTTATAAAACAGCATAAAACAATTGCATTTAAAAATTAATGCATTTTTAGGCACCTAGAAAAAATGTGATTCTTAAAATGAGCAGCAAGCATTCTTGCCGAAAGTGTAAATACTAGTAAATACTTTGTTTTAGTAATTTTTACATATAAAACAACATTATTTATAAAAAGAAATTAAAGGAATTAAGTGGTCAAACACTTAATTAAAACAAATAGTTTGAACCATTAATAAAATATATGAACTATTAATACTTCATATTGGATATTTCTAGATTAAATGTTATAAAAACTGGTATTATGATTTAATAAAATGTATAATTCAAATAAACAATTATAAGAGAATATTTTTTTTCTTTCAAAGTCGGGATGGAGTGATTCAAGAGACGCACATGTAGAGACTTGGAAGGGAAAACTGACATTTTGTTATCCTCTTAGATGATCATTAAGTGGCATATTCTGCAGATTTTCCTTTGAGCAGCCATTGGAATGGAGATAATCCTGATGACAGAGTTGTTGGAAAAACTGACTAGTTTTCTGGGGTGGGGAACCTAAACACAGAGTGGAATACTTAGTCCTTGAACAGAATTTCTTAAAGTAAGAAGGCTTTGAGAGCTACTGACAGCAAAGGGAGAAGATAATTAAGTTGTATTTATTTTCAAAACCACTGCATTATATGCAAAACACACAAAGTAAAGGCAAAGATATCATTTAGAAATCTCAAATTCAAAAGAATGCAATACTTTCAAAAGCAAGAAAACAAATTTATTTAGAAACTAGAGGCCCAGTGCACAAATTCGTGCAACAGTGGGGTCCCTTGGCCTAGCCTCTGGGATCGGGCTGAAACTGGCTCTCCGACATCCCCCAAGGGATCCCACATTGTGAGAGGGCACAGGCCAGGCCGAGGGATTACACTGGTGCATGATCGGGGCCAGGAAGGGACATGGGAGGTTGGCTAGCCAGGGAGGGACCGCGGGAGGGCTCCAGGGCATATCTGGCCTGTCTTGCTCAGTTCTGATTGGCTGGACCCCAGCAACAAGCTAACCTACCAGTCGGAGCATCTTCCCCCTGGTGATCAGTGCACATCATAGCGACAGGTCAACTGGTCTACCCATCTGCCCCCTGTGATCAGTGCACATCATAGCGAGCAGTTGAGGGGCCTTAGCATATCATTAACATATTGTGCTTTGATTGGTTGAACAGATGACTGAACAACCAGACACTTAGCATATTAGGCTTTTATTATATAGGATTGCAATTCTTTATGTTAAGTTCAGTAACTTACCAAAGTATATACATGCTTTAGAATTGGACTGTGCATCTATTCCATCATGTTTTTGTTATATCAGCTAAAGTTTATATATTTCTACAAGAAAAACTTGCTTCCCCAAAATGCCTCCTCTTTCTCCAAAAGTCCATGGTTGAAATTTCCATTGTAGTGAAAATTCTTTTAAACTTAGATTTTTGTTGTTATTGTCTGTTTGTTTTAAACTTAAAGAGCACTTGTCATAGCTACCAAGAATAGTAAACAGAAGTGTTACAGAGCTTCCGGTCTCTTTTTCAAGGTTAAAAAAACAGACGTTTTATTGAAGCCATGAAACTGTCCACCTGGCCCACAGGCCGCAGAAGGCCTGCAAACTCATTTGGTTTGGCCCTGCCAAGCTATTCTCAGGGTGAATTAGAAATTCAATAAATCTAGGAACTTTTTTTCATAGCATATAAATTTATATTAAGTTAATTATGTTAAGTGAATGATGTTATAAATATCCAAATGGCCCTTGGCAGAGAAAAGGTTCCCCACCCTTCTGCTTAAGCCCTTCAACAATATCCATACCAGATTGCTTCCCCCAAGTAAATGAGTTAGCTCAGCCTAAAGATTAAAAAGCAATTCTTATCTTTCTGCTACATAAAAATAAAATATAAAGTAACTTATAGTAATCAACCTATTTAAGAGTGAGTGAAATCATTAAGTAGTTCTCATGATGAAATAGATTCCTATATGATAAAGAAAAACAATTATAAAAATATCACCTCTCAAACATGAGAAGAACCAAAAACTGTTACCTGAAGCAAATCAATAGGTTTTAATGTTTTCATTATTAAATAAAATGTTAGAAATTTAAGTAGCATAAAAAGTTAGAAAAAGAAAACTTTTAAAGCTAAGAGAAAGAATTTATGTATCATAAACAGAAATAGGTTGAATTTATAAATGTAGTGATATTGATAAAAATCAGCAATAAGATAAATGTAGTTACTAATCAAATGAAACTTCAATAAAAATGGGAAGATTAAAATAATTGTAATGTAGAACTTTATTCTAATGTATTTTAATTAAATAGGTGTTTCCTAAAAGTGCTTGTGGTTCAGGAAGTGAAAAACCTGTACAGAAATAAAACCATCGAAGGACTGCTTTTACAAAATGTGTGCAATGAGCACCTCTGAAGCCATGACCAGGCCTGGACTATTTGGCACCACGATGTTTTCTTCCCTTAAGAACAGTTGATTACAATATTGTAAAATAGAGTTTGAGGAGAAATGATGTATAAATTACAAATTTATTTAGTGAAGTTTGCATCACATTAATCCCAGAAAGTGGGCATACAAAATAGAAAAGCACAGAATAAATATCCCTCTTTACCAATAATAGGGAAAAAATCCTAACTAATGTTTTGGCATATTTAATATAAAATATTTTAAAATTAAAATATACCAAGATTAAGTATTCTTTATTGTAAAAAACAAAGTATTTTTGTTATTTTAAGATCTATTTATTTTAACTTAACAATAGGCACATTAAAATAATTAATCTTCTCCACACAGGAAGGAATGGTATAAAATGCATTTCTACTTATTTAACAAGATAAATAAAACCTATTTCAACCTAAGAGTGTAAAATACATCTACACATATTAATTAAATGCATCTACAACATCATTGTCATTTCAGCATTTCATACTAAAAATTAAGTATGTCTTTTCTTATTCACTTTATTAACAATTTTATAAAAATTCTAGAATGTGATATATAAGGATTTTCTAAAAACATATATAGAAGTAGCAAACAATCTAAACTCACTGAAAAATTAAAAAAAATAACAAATTGGATTTGTTAAAACTTTGGATTGGTTATACTAATTTGTCAATTAGTATCACCTATAAAGTATCTCAGCATCAGTAGCAATTATTAAATGCAAAATAAAATCACAGTTAAATAGCATTTCACACACATTATTTTGATGAAAATTTTCTAGCTGGCAATAAATTTCAAATCTGTCAAGAGGTCCAACGATGGGAACTCTAGCACTTCTCATTGAAATAATTTACACATATCAACACTAGGGAGATTCAATCAAGATGGACAATATGTATAAAGCAACTGTGAAGAAACAGAGAGCAACCAATTCATTATGGGCAGCATCCTATTTAACAAAATTTAACATATTATTTTAATGTGAACACTAACCCATACCTTAGAGTTTCACTTTACTGCAAGGAAATCAGCACCTCTTTCTTATAAAATAAAATAGAAAAATAATCCAATATAAGAGAAAAATTTACTTAGAAATTAAAATTATTTAGATCCCATTTCTGTCTTTTCTAATATAATATATTCATATTCTTAATCACCAATATTACTAATTCATTCTCTAATTATCCATTTATATTTTGCTTTAATATCTAGCAATTTAGTACTTTCCATTTTAAATTTCCTTTAAGTAATAGAATAATAAAAATATTTGAGAAGCTGAATCATGAAGTTTAAGTTCAATTAAATGTTAATTTTATTAAAGAAATTAATCTCATATTTTCATTATAATTACACTATTAATTTTTCTGATTTTTAAATTTTTTATTATTAAATTATAGACCTATTTCAGATGTAATTATAGTTTTAATATTCTCTAGCTTTGTGTAATTAATTAGTTATATCATTTAGTATAGGGACCATTGACTGTATTCTTAATATATATTTAACCATTTCTTATTGAACTAATTAAATATAGATAGTCCAACAGCTAATTTCTAACTTTAGATGAAAAAATTATTTGAAACTATATAATGCATACCCAATAGTATTATCTCCAATTAGATCTTGATTTTATTTTACATTAAATTAATTTGCACTGTTACCTCTAAATAATAATGTAAAACATATAGTAACAAAATCTTACTTGTATAATAAGGTTTAAGTTAAAGTAAATTTAAGAATTGATCAATCTATATATATAAAAGCCTAAGCAATCGTTATGACTGAACCACCGGTCGACAAGTCACTATGATGCACACTGACCACCAGGGCGCAGATGCTCAATGAGGGAGCCTCTCTGACTCTGAGGCAGAGCTACCGAGTAGCGGCGACAGGCGCAGTGAGCCGGCCTGAACGTGAACGGTGCGGCACCAGGCCCCAGCTCGGGCTCCTCCCTGGCCACCTGCTGCTTGGCACAATGCTACATCCCCCATGGAGTCCCAGATTGCGAGAGGCCGCAGGCCAAGCTAAGGGACCTCCCCCCCTGCACAAATTTGTGCACCAGGCCTCTAGTGTGTATATAATATAAAACTGGGTATATCATATAAGCATTTTATATTATTATTCATTAAATTAATGCCAAAAGAGTTTTGAACAAATCTATAATCCAATAGTGTATCATTTCTTTTTTACAATAAAATATGTATAGAAAAACACAGGTTTCTTTCTGCATAACCTGAGAATTAACTTTTTTTAAAAAAATCAGGTTTTTGGAAAAAATAATTCACTTTTCTTCCAGTAAATGACTCAGCTCTAAAATATGTTTTAGCATAACTAAGTGGTATACAAATATTAAAGTGTTTTTAATTTCAAATAAAAATTTAAATTTCTAGATTTATAAATATGTAAATGAATTCATATTTTTGAAGCAGAAGTGTATGTGTGCCAAATCTTTGCTTAAGATATGCTGAGTATTGAGATTCAGATGTATCTGGCATTGTGCAGTGGACTGTTTAGGCTAATAGAGCTGGAGCTTAAGAAGCACTTCCCACATAAAGAAAATGTAAAGCTCAATATAATAATAATATCTAAATTGTTACAGGGTTGAGAAAAGTCTAAATACAATATAACAACTGGGTTCAAGCACAGCCCAGTTGGATCCTTCTAAACTCATTTTCAAGGGTAATAGGGGAAGCTACAAACATAATAGTAAACATACTCATGACGAAAATAAGCTGTTGAGCACTGCAACACAGGGAACCAAGCATTGTTTGAATGCTCATCTATAAAATAAGATACAGACAGGAATGGTAATCTCTAAAAGTTTTTGCACAGCTAAGGAAATGATCAATAAAATAAAAACACACACACCTGCTAACTGGGAGAAAATATTCACCAATGAAAATCAAGCAGTGGTTAATATCTTAAATTTATAAAGAACTCATACAACTAAACAACAAAAACGATACAATTAAAAAATGTATAGAGGACCTGAATAGACACTTCTCCAAAGAAAACATGCAGATGTCTAGTAGACATACGAAATTATGGTCAATATCCTAATAATCAGAGAATGTAAATTAAAACCAAAATGAGATATGGCTTCACACCTGCCAGAATGACTATCATCAATAAATCAACAAAAAACAACTGTTGGCAAGAATGTGGAGAAAAGGAGACCCTTATGCACTGTTGGTGGGATTGCAGGTTAGTGCAAACACTATAGAAAGCTGTATGGAGGGTCCTCAAAAAATTAAAAATGGAACTGCCATATGACCCAGTGATTCCACTTCTGGGTATATGTCTGAAGAAACCCAAAACACTAATTTGAAACAATATATGTACCTCTATATTCATTGCAACATTATTTGCAATAGCCAAGTTATGGAAGCAACCCAAGTGCCCATCAATAGACAAATGAATTATTAAAAAGTGGATGGTATATATATAAAATGGAATATACTCAACCATAAAAATTTAAGATCTTACCATTTGCAACAGAATGATTGCATCTAGAGGGTCTTATGCTAAGTAAAATAAAGCAGACAGAGAAAAACCATATGGTTTCACTTATATGTGGAATCTAAAGAACAAAATAAAGGAACAAACAGAATAGAAGCAGGTTCATAGATACAGGGAGTAGACTGATGGTTGCCAGAGGAGAGGAGGGATGGGAAATTAGAAGAAAAGGTGAAGGAATTAAGAAGTACAAATTGGTAGTTACAAAATACTCATGGTGATGTAAAGTACAGCATAGGGAATATAGATAGTAATACTGTAATAACTATGTGGGGTCAGGTCAGTATTGGAAATATCAGGGGCAACACTTGTAAACTATATGATTGCCTAAACACTATTCTGTTCATCTGAAACTAATATACAACAATATTTAATGTAAACTGTAATTGAAAATAACATTTAAATTTTAAAAATGATGGATAATGTCTAGATTATCATGAAGGAAAATCAAACACACACACATGAAAAGATGGGATTTGGGTTTGATTGATCCTTAGCTAGTCAGCTTGCAACAGAAGCAGTTATTCATCCTACTGATATTTGTAGATGACAGACTCAGGGTTGTCAATCATGGTTGCCAGTATTGGCTTATTATGGGGTCTACTGTGCTCCTGTGGTTCAAAACAGACCTGAAAGGCAGTTATACATTCATCAGATTAAATAGGAAGGAAATAAAACATACCACATGACAGTTGAAAATAGATGCTCATGAAAAAATCATCAATGGACGCCTGAAAAATAATTCTGATATTTTGGCATTCCTACAATAGAGAATAGAAAGTGTGAAGACCATAGCTTTAACTGTGAGTATAAGAGCTGATGCTGCTGTGTGGTTGGGAAGGGTGTATCACTATTAATTATTTCTAATTAATGAAGTAATTATAATTAGTTATGTAATTGGTTACTTGATTACATATGTAATTAAATAATTAATATTATTTCTTTTGTTAATTAACTAATCTGTCACATATTCTGTGTTTTAATATGCAAACAGGAATGGGACACAATACTTTGAGATTTGGAAAGGAGACCTCTGCATAGCCAAATGCCTTTAAATTTTGCACCATTAATTAAGTTGGGAGAAAAAAATTCTCCTCACACATGGAGAAGAAGAAAAATGTTTATATCTCTGCCTGAGATCTAATTGGAAAAAAATAAATCCTCTGAAAATTTATAAAAGTATAAGCGCAAGCTATACCTATAAAGCCTCAATAAATAAAACAGTATTATATTAGTTTATGGATAGGTAGGCCAGTACAAAAGAAAAAGAAAGTTCAGAAAACCATCAGTTGTTAAAAACATTGCATGATTCTAGATTTACGAGGCTAGTGTTTTAGTAAGCAAGTGTTCATTTATGCATGCACTTTGAATAATAATATTTCAAATAACTAAAATTTGTATTGGTTTGTTATTGCTATTAATTATATTTTAATATAATTATTACCTAATGGGTTACAAAACCAGACATTATAACAATAAATTTTACATGGATAATTTAAGTCTACTTTATTTGTTTCTATTCTATCAATCATTCTTATTTTTCTTGTATTAATTCTACTTTATCATTTTTTTCCAAAGTATTTTCATTCTTCTATTCTCTGAGTTAGTTTTTCTTTCTCTTTAACTTGTAAAAATAAAGCTGTGTTCATTAAAAACATATTTTGAGGAATAGGGCATAAAGAAAAATCATTTTTAAAGAATTTATTGTATTATTAACTTATTAGCAAATAATGTCCTTAACTATCCTAAGTATCCTGAAATACAAACAGAAAGAATGTATGCACCCCTATGTTCATATCATCATTATTTTCAATAGTCAAGATCTGGAAACAATCCAGGTGTTCATCAGTAGATTAGTGCTTAAAAATGTGGTGGTACATTTACACAGGGGAATATTATGCAGCTGTAAAAAAGAAGGAAATTCTTCCTTTTGCTACATCATGGATAGACCTAGAGATTATTATGCTAAGTGAAATAAGCCAGTAAGAGAAAGGACATTACCATATGATCTTACTTTACAGTATGTGAAATCTAATGAACCAAACAAACTGATGAACAAAATAGAACCAGAGGCATGAATATATGGAACAGACTGACAAATGTCAAAGGGGCAAGAGGTGAGAGGGACTGGGTGAAAGAAGGTGAAGATATTAGCCAAACAAAATATATGCATAGCCCATGGAAACAGATGACAATGTGATAAAGGCCACACGGAGGGACTGGTGGTGAGGCCTAGGTAGAGATGGTTAAAGTGGGGGAAAATGGGAGACATCTGTAACAGTGTCAACAATAAAAATAAAGTAAAAATAAATAAAATGACAGAAGATTTTTAAAAATCAATTATTTGAGTTATTTCCTTTGTTAAAACACGTTGGCAGGTCATCACTACCAAACACCTGCAGCTCAGAGCCATCAGGGTTAGAAACAAAAAACTTCAAAGGCACATATTTTGAAGAAAAGATATCTTCAAATATTGTTACCAGTTTTTGTCCCTACATAGAAGAAAGGCATTCATTGAGGACAGGCAATCAGCGATTTAAAGCTTGGTTCTAGCTTCTCAGCTTATTTAATTTTTAATACATTTATAATTTGTACTTGCAATACTCATCTCTCACCAGTTGTTAGACTATCTGTACATGAAGTAATATCAGGTGTTTTAATGAAAGAAAAAAGGGGGAAATTATATGGTATTATTATCATTATTAGGATTATTTTAAAATCACCTTGAAATTCAAATATTATTCAAAGTCCATTTCAAATTAATCCTTTGAAGTTTATTTTTGTATTAAAATGGTATTAGAGGCTGAAGGAAGATAAATCAACTCTGTGATACCCCTTTGCATCTGGTTTACTATACTAATGTCATCAGTATTAAGTTATATACATACTAAAATACATTTAATCCAAATGTGCTTCTTATATTTCCCATCTTCTCCCATCCCTCAGGATCTAGCACCTATTCATTTCCACACAAGCATCCTGCCTCACCCCCAGCTGCTTGGCACCTGTGTATGCAAATTAACCTGCCATCTTTGTTGGGTTAATTTGCATAGCCATTCCTGATTGGCTGGTGGGCGTTGCAAAGGTACGGTCAATTTGCATCTTTCATTTTTATTAGTGTAGATTGAGAATGTGAAACATACACATGTATTCATTTCTATCATATATACACTAATATACTATATATATTCTATGACAGAACAATTTCTCTCTTGCCTGGACAAATGTTTACCAAGCATCTTAAATGCAATAGCTCCTGCTCTATGTTCTGATCATTTACTGTCGAACACAACAAACCCTACTCTCAAGGATCTTATAGTGCAGTGTAAGCAGCAAACCTTAAACAAATAAACAAGGTAATATCCTATATAATAAAAACCTAATATGCTAAATGTCATCCGTTCAACCAATCGAAGTGTAATATGCTAATGATATGCTATGGCCACTCAACCGCTCACTATGATGTGCACTGACCACCAGGGGGCAGATGCTCCAAATGGTAGGTTAGCTTGCTGCTGGGGTCTGGCCAATAGGGACTGAGCCAGACAGGTTGGACACACCCTGGAGCCCTCCCACAGTCCCTCCCTGGCTGGCCAATCTCCCGTGTCCCTCCCTGGCCCTGATCGTGCACAGGTGGGGTCCCTGGGCCTGGCCCGTGCCCTTTCGCAATCTGGGACCCTTCAGGGGGTGTCAGAGAGCCAGTTTCAGCCAGATCCCAGAGGCCAGGCCAAGGGACCCCACTGGTGCACGAATTCGTGCACCGGGCTTCTAGTATAATATAATATTATGTAAAGTTCTATCAGGAAAAAGAGTGTAATAAATAGGGATACTAGATTTACCCACTAAAGATACAGGACACCCAGTTAAATTTTAATTTCAGATAAAGGCATTTATTTTTCATCAAAGTAGGTTCCATAGCATACCAATCCATCATAAAATATTTTATTTATACTTATACTAAAAATGTTCATTCCTTTTCCAAGCTTCAAATTAAACTAGGTGTCCTCTTTTGACCGGCAACCCTAGTGTCATCAGAGAACCAGAAGTTGCTATTTAAAAAACAGGTCTCAGAAAACACTCTGAGGACCTGACATTGAAAAAAAAAAAAAAGCACCTAAATGAAGCAAGGGACTCTGTGCAAATATTTCTGGGAGACTAATTCAATCAGAGGGAGCAATATGTGTAAAGTCCCTGAGATGAAAGCCACTGTTGTATTTGAGAAGAAACATGGTGGCCAATATTGCTGGAGTGCAGAGAACAAGTGGGAGGAGTACTGGATAAGGCCTAGGTTTTATAGGAAGCTTTTGTATTGTTGACAAAGAAGGGATGATATTACTCTGGCTGTTATATGAAAAATAGACTGCAGAATTGCAAAAGTGGGAACATGGAAGAGATGTCCATGTAATAGAAAGCCACTGCAATATTCCAAATAAGGATTGTGGTAGCTTGTGTTAGTGAGGTGCTAATAGAAAAGGTGAGCTATTGTATACAGAATATATTTTAATGGTAGATCTTACAGAATGGGATGATTTGGGGTCTGAAAGAAAAGAAGAACCAAGGATGATTGTGTGTATTGGCATGGGCAATGCAGAATGAATGTGGTTCTTTTTGCTGAGATGGGGAAAATGGTGAAGGACAGATATTTTTTTGAACTATCCCAAAGCCAATACAACAAAGTCTCCTAAGGGAGGGAGCATGGTGTGTTTCTCTGTAAAAGAATATTGAAATATAAGTATGGAAGCATGGATTTTGAAGTCTGGTATGTGAATGAAAAGCTCATTATCTGCAGGTCCCGTTTGGTCATCTCAATTTTTAAAAAAAGCAATTGGCAGTAGTTACTAAGATTTATTTACATTTCTATCTCCCCTTTAAATGTGTGAGTTTCAGGAGAAAAGGGTCATCATTTGCTGCCTTAGTGACCCCATTACATAGCAGAGTGCCTAGTGCATTCCATTAGTTTGAAGAAGAGAAAATTGCAATTTCTGTCAAAAGAATGAAATAATATCAGGCATTTGCTGAGGTTAACCTAAAATAAAGTCAATGCATGTTGGCTCAATAAATAAACAATTGTGTGACTGGAAGAGTTTAAAAGTAGTCAAATGTTAACAGCAATCTTCAAATTCACATGAATTTAAATCACTGCTTTGTTTTCTTCTGAATTTGTTGTAAAATGTTATAATTAAATTGGTACATCTGATAAGGCACTGAGAATATTTGTGTGAAGTAACAGGCACTGCAGAATATTTATTTTAGTTTTTAAATAAAAAGGACAAGAAGGTTTATTTCCAGCCATTGATGGTGGCTCTCTACTAGAATTTTCCTTCCACTGAAGGTCACTACATATGTACCTAGACCAGTGATGGCGAACCTATGACACGCGTGTCAGAGGTGACAAGCGAACTCATTTTTTTGGTTGATTTTTCTTTGTTAAATGGCATTTAAATATATAAAATAAATATCAAAAATATAAGTCTTTGTTTTACTATGGTTACACATATCAAAAAATTTCTATATGTGACACGGCACCAGAGTTAAGTTAGGGTTTTTCAAAATGCTGACACGCCGAGCTCAAAAGGTTCGCCATCTCTGAATACTAGTATAAATGAGAAAAAGCTTGAGTAGAAACATGATGGCTTTATTCGTGACAGGAAGTTAATCAACGATTCCCAAGGTAGGGTACTGTATGTACACCAGGAAGGCTACCTTATATACTCTGAGCAAAGCTGATAAATCACCTGTTAGAATGTAGAATTCAGATATATATTAGCACGTTTCGTCTTTCTGACTGAATTTCAATTACTGTTTGTCCTCATCTCTGAATATTGTGACAATTTCCTTGGATAGTTAGCTACAGTATGAGCTCTTTAAACATTCTGACTTCTAACAACTACTGGTAAAATAAAAACTATAGCTCTCCTAGACTCTGTCATATGATGCCAGGTATGCTATAAGTAAAGTCTAAGAAGAGACACAGATATACGCCAGTCTTTCTAATATAAATCCAGGTTACACTGCAAAGCACCCAGATACAAGTTGTGACCTTGAAATTCTAGTTTTTTCTTCCATAGAGATTTTCCTCAAGATAATGTGATTATTTACTCTTTCTTCTGCCCTAAGATCTTGAGATAGAAAGGCCAGTGTATATTGGACACTGAAAATCCTATAACAATTAAATTCTTGTTCTCTTGGGCTAGTCACTAATCTCCCACCTCTTCTATACTTAAGAACACTGAAACTAAAAGTACTTCATTTTTTATCATACTGTTAAACATAGGTACTTAATATACTGTATTATTTTTTTATTTAAAGTTTAATTTGAAATCATTGTAGATTTACATTCATTACAAGAAATAATATGGAGAGCTCCCACATCCCCCTAACTCAGTTTTCTCCCAATGATAACATCTTGTAAAACTACTAGAGGCCCGATGCACAAAAATTCGTGCAAGAGTAGGCCTTCATGCACCTGGGACTGGGCTGGCTTCCCTCCAGCCCTAGCTTCGTCAGAAAGGATGTCCTGTCTAAATAGCATATTACCCTTTTGTTATTATAGATAGATTAGTACGATCAGGATATTGACATTGATACAATACTCCAAACATTCAGATTTCACCAATTTTATATGTACTCATCTGCCAAAGCTCACTCTTGTTGCCACCAGGAGCACACACTGGCAGGCTGCCCCACAGTTGGGCTGTGTGTGGGGGTGAGGTACATGGAGTACCTGAGGTGCCCACAGGCCACATAAGGAAATCCCAGAGAAAGGTGTCTCTAGCAGCTCACAGGAGGGCTTCTTGGTGGAGTCCTTGGCATGTTTAGTAGGATCTGCACCCGTTTAATGCCTTATAAGGGTCCTATCTGCTCTCTCCCAGCCTCTCCTGTCCCTCAGTTGTGCGGCTCGGAACTCATTGTTCTGGGTAGGGTAAGAGAGGAATGGACCTCTTTGGCAGCATCTGCACAGCTGTGGGTGGGAGAGACTCCAAGCTTCCTTGCGATATGATGCTGGATCCCACACTTACCACAAAGGCACGTTTGTCTGTGGATGAATGCCAAATCGTATTGTTGAAGGAGAATGCAACAAGGGACATCTTACTCTGCATCATCACCAAACTCTTTTGCAGACTGGCTGTACTATTTACATTCCCACCAACAATGTACTAGTGATCCAGTTTCTCTACATCTTTACTTGTATTTAGTTTTCACTCTTTTATTTTTTATTCTTTAAATATATTTTTATTGATTTTAGAGAGGAAGGGAGAGGGAAAGAGAGAGATAGAAACATCAATGATGAGAGAGAATCATTGATCAGCTGCCTCCTGCATGTCCCTTTTTGGGGATGGGGCCCACAACCTGGGCATGTGCCCTGAGTGGAAATCGAACCATGAACTCCTGGTTTATAGGTCTATGCTCAAACACCGAGCCATGCTAGTTGGGCTACTTTGAACTATTTTAATATTTTTTATTCATTTTTACAGGTGTATACTGGTACCTTACTGTGGTTCTTATTTGCATTTTCCTGTGGTCAATGATGTTGAATTTTTTCATGTTCTTATTGCCTATCTGTATACCCTCTTCATTAAAACATCTGTGTATGAGTTTTGCCCAATTTATAATTGAACTGTTGTTTAAAAGTTCAATTATAGTATTTAGTATGTTCTAAATACTAGTCTTTTTTTTTAAAATATGTGATTTGCAAACATTTTCTCCTGGTTTGTAGCTTGTTTTTCTTATTATCAGGGCTTATCACCAAGCAAAAGTTTTAATTTTGATAAAGTCCAATTTGTCAATTATTTTCTGGATTGTGCTTTTGTTGTCAAGTCTAAGAACATTTTACCTAACCCTAACTCCTGAACATTTTCTCCTGTGTATTTTTTTTTCTGAAAGTGTTATAGCTTTATCTTTTACATTTATACTTATGGTTCATTATAAGTCAATGTTTGTGAACATTTTAGATTTAGGTTAAGGTTTAGGGTTTTGCTTTTGTTTTGTTTTTTTCCCTATGAATATTCAATGTCCCCGCCATTAGTTGTTGAAAAGACTATTATTTTTTTCATTGAATTCTTTTTGCACTTTCTGAAAAAGACAGGCCTATTTTTTCTGGGTTTACATCTGGTTTTTATATTGTTTTCCAATGTTATCTGTGTACCTATATATTTGCCATTACTACACTATCTTATATACTGTACTAGAGGCCCAGTGCGCAAAATTTGTGCACTGGGAGGGCAGTGTCCCTCAGTCCAGCCTGCACCCTCTCCAATCTGGGACCCCTCAGTGGATGTCCAACTGCCAGTTTAGGCGGGATCAGGCCTAAACTGACAGTCGGACATCCTTCTCACAATCTGAGACTGCTGGCTCCTAACCGCTGGCCTGCCTGCCTGCCTGCCTGATTGCCCCTAACCACTTCT
>NW_005370992.1:858403-865917 GCF_000412655.1 Myotis brandtii
GCCCTCCCCTGCTGGCCATCTTGTGATGATGGAGGGGCGGCCATATTGTGACAACGTGGGGGTGACCATCTTGTGACAATGTGGGCAGCCATCTTGTGACGACATGGGGGCAGCCATCTTGTGTGCGAGGGTGTGAGGGTCAATTTACATACCACCTTTTTTTTCTATAGGATTTTGAGACTTAAAATTGGGTAGAATAATTTATTCCATTTTATTCTTCTTTTCCAAGATAACTTTAGCTATTTTAGTTTTTTCTTTTTTGTATTAATTTTAAAATGTGCTTAAATATTTGTACAAAAATATTGATAAACTTTTGATAAACATTTTATTAAATATATAGGTCAATGTGGGGAGAATTGGTGTCTTTACTATTTTTATCTTCTAATTCAGCCGTGGGCAAACTATGGCCCGCTGGCCGGATCCGGCCCGTTTGAAATGAATAAAACTAAAAAAAAAAAAGACCGTACCCTTTTATGTAATGATGTTTACTTTGAATTTATATTAGTTCACACAAACACTCCATCCGTGCTTTTGTTCTGGCCCTCCGGTACAGTTTAAGAACCCATTGTGGCCCTCGAGTCAAAAAGTTTGCCCACTCCTGTTCTAATTCATTAAAATGATATTTTGTTTAGGTCTTCCTTGTTAGGGTACAGATCCTATATATGTATTTTGTTATAATTATGTCAAGGTTTAATTTTGGTATATATATTCCAAATTTAATTTTCTTTGGAGCATTCATAAATGACCATTTGTTGTTTGTTTGTTTTTAATTTTTGTGCCTTGTGTTTATTGTTGGTATAAAAATTTTAAATTATTTTTTGTATTTTTATCTTGTACACTATGACCTTGATAAACATATATATTAGTTCAAAGATATTTTTGGTTTTGTTTTGTGTAGATTTTTTGAGATTTGGTATGTATGTATACTAGTATGATAATGTCATCTGAAAATAGAGGCAGTTTTTATTTCTTTCTTTCTTTTTTTTTTTTTTTTTTTTGGTATGTCTCTTATTTTTTTTTAGCTTATGATACACTTAGAATTTTCAGGACTATTCTGAATAAGAGCAATGAGAGCACATATCATTATCTCATTCCTCATCTTAGGAGGAAAACATTTAGTTCTCACTATGAAGTATAATCTTAGTTGAATTTTTTTATTAGATGGTCTTTATCAAGTTTAGTTCCCCTTTAATCCTAAATTACAGTAAGTTTTTGTCATGAATGGTTGTTGGATTTTATCAAATGCTTATTTTATTTTAATTAATATGGTCATACAATTATTTTTCTTTAGTCTATTAATATAGTAGATTACTTCGCTTGATTTTGAATGTCAACATACATGAAATAAATTCACTTGTGCATAGTGTATACCTGTTTTCATACATGAACAGGTTTGATTTCCTTTCTTTTAAGTATGCCATTTTGAGAGCAAAGGGTCCTAGGTTCAATTCCAGTCAAGGGCACCTACCTTGGCTACAGGCTCCTCCCAGGGCCCTGGTCAGGGCTCTGCAGGAGGCAATCAATCTATGTGTTTCTCTCACATCAATATTTCTCTCTGTCTTTCCCTCTCTCTTCCACTCTCTCTCTAAAAGTCAATGGGCAAATATCCTCGGGTGAGGATTTAAAAAAATTAAATTAAATTAAATTAAATAAATAAATATGCCATTTTGTATTCAGTTTTGTTCTGGTTCAAAAGCTTTAGAAGATACATGGTATATTCTGTTTCAAATATTTTTCATTCAATAAAATTAAATTGGTATTTTGTTTTATAATGTAGTGTGCTTTTTTAGATTTAAAATACATCTTAGCCTAAATATTTGGTTTGCATTGCTATGGTATTATTATTTCTGGAAATATAAAACACTATGTTTTACTCTATGTCCAAAGTTGGTAATTAAGACACTCCCCTCTCTCCAATTGGTGATTGGTTGTCTCTCTCTTGTTTCTCTTGCTTTTTTATTTAAATCACTTATTTAGTTAAATCACTTTTTAGTTAAATCAAAATTAACTCAAATTAATTCTGCTTAGGTTTACTACACAGGTAAGATCATCCCATGAGTAAAAAGGTAACAACACTAAACAAAACCTGGGTAATTTAAAGCATACCAAGTGTTAAATGTTTATCTTAAAAAATATTTTTCTCTCATTTGAAACTGTTTATATCCATTATTATTTCTGACTGTCAGCAGGATGGCCCAGAGGGAGTAAATAAATATATGAGAAACTATATGAGAAAAGACAGAAAGGCATAAGCATATTAATAGTCCAGAAATAAAATATCCTTCCCTCTTGGTCTCCTGTGGGCTGCAGTCCGTCTGCTATAACTTAGGGATCAGACAAGAAGGTACAGCGATTTTCAATCACACCTTTAAAGTGCCTCCACTTGCCCTGAGAAGTTCTGGCATCAATTCTTCAGTGAAAACTAAATATGTGCCATGTGTGAACTTTAAAAACAAAACTACTTTTCCACTCGTCAAGTCTACTAAAATTGTCTGAAAAATTTCTTAAAGTTCACCCCTAGATAACTCAAAATAACTTAATGGAATTTTACTAACCTTTCCAAATATTGTACCTTGAAGCTGAGTGTAAGAATGAGAACCTTTGGCTTAAAGGGTAGTATTTCAAGAAAACTATAAATGCTTGAAAATAAGGACTATAAATTGTGTGTATGAGTGTTTTCTTTTTCAAACAGTGCAACAGATTTATTTTCAGTTAGTATAATTATTGATTGACTGAATCCAAAATATCAATAACTTTATATTCTTACATAAATGCTTTGTGTTTTTCATATTTTCAAGCTTTTATAAATAGTTTATTAAATTATGTCCTCTAATAAAAGATTGACAGTGGTTCAATGTAGTGATTTCATTGCAATTATATATGAGAATTATCTGCAATAGAATATTTATTAAGATTAATACTATGCAATTAGGACATATGAGTAACACATATTTTTTAAATTATTTCTCATATATTATGCCAATAATTAAAAATAACATACATAATTCAAAAAAGTCATGATAAAATTTTAATAATTGTATCATGTTCATTTTTACTTGCAAATATACTATATAATCAATTTCATTCAATGCAAGGCATACTTTTTGCCCAATCACTATTTATTAAAAGTGGGTATACAACCCTGGCCAGGAGGCTAGGTTGATTGGAGCATCATCTCATACACCAAAAGGTTGTGGGTTTTGATTTCTGGTCAGGATGCAGCTGATCAACTTTTCTCACATCAATGTTTCTCTCTCTCTCCCTTCCTTCCTCTCTAAAAGAGTCAATAAAACATCCTTGGGTGAGGATTTTTTAAAAAGTAGGTATACTAAAATGGAATATATTTATGTTAGCATAGATATTTCTTCTGTGCATTATGGGGTCAACAATGATTCTGTATGTTTAGACTTTATTTTTTAAGGCTTTTTTTTTCTTCCAATGCACTTGGAAGGGCTAGAATTACAACATGAAAGAAACGTATAAAATACTTCAGAAAAGTGTACTGTGAGCTGGCACCAGAAAATAAGAGGATCCAAGAAATATGATGACTAATGAATAACTATCAGGGAATGAAGACATACATTATTTTTGTTTTTACTGAAATAATAGAATATTTTTTAAACTATGGTCATATTTTCAAAACCTCATTTACCTGAAGAAAATTAAGTAAATATCAGGTCTACCTGATTTTAAAATTCTAATGTTGATTAAACTTTGCAATTCCATTAATAATTCAAAATAGTCAAATATTTTATTTAATAAAAACTACAGATTTGGTAACATAATTAGGCATATCTATGTAATTTCCTCAATTTTCTTTTCATGTTGCATTCAAGTTTTACATTTTGGTTCACATAGCATTTAAAGAAAATATTCATTGTTTGTCTAGTCTCTATTTCCACTGCGTCTATCCTAATCCAGAGCCACCTCTCAAACTTCAATTACCTCAGGAGTGGCCTCCCTCCTTTTAAATTCATTATTCATGAGCCATCTTGTAAGTGTCATGTTTGATGACATTTTCTTAATTAATGGTTAGAATTAACTGAATGATGCACCATTTATACCTTATTGATTCAGTGATATAGTAGAGTCAGTCCTAACTGCCTAATAGAAGCTAATTTGGCTACCTCTTTCCATTTCCATGGATGGTGAAATAAATTTGGGAACTTAAAATTGGTCATGCTGTAGAAGTTTACACCACAGAAATTAGCAAACAGTGGAAATTCAGGACTTTTCTTTTTCATTTTTCCCACCCGGTGAGCTAGTTGTTAAACATTTACCAGCATGTCATTGCTTATAGCTCTTCATCAACTGATCCAACCAATGGCGAAGGCAATTTAGAATCCTGTTGTGCATTATAATTTCTTTATTCCTTATGCTTTGGGAAACCATGTCTCTTTTGACCCTATGGTCTATACTTCCCATTTCTGTTGCACTGCTTTGATGAATTAGTTCCACAACAATAGCCCTTCTATCTTTATGTTCATATTATACTTTCTCTAGTTTAAAGAGTTCTATATTTAAATAGACACAGAACTACACATACTCTGTCATCATTATTCATATATATTTGTTAAGATGTCATAAGTCTTTTAAAGATAAAAGTAGCAATTTGTATCTTTTTCTTCTGTACTTGTGAACATATTCAGTAATTTGGTATATATGTGAATATTTATGAGAAACTAACATATTTTAAGTAAATTATGATAAAACTTAATATTTTAATCAAGTTAAAATAGAATAATACAAAATGAGAATAAAATAATAGAGAGCCTATAATATGTGTGTGTATCTGTACACACAGAGCCTAGTGTGCATGACAATATGTTAGAAGAAGATGAGATTTAATGATTAAAATGAATTGAGTGAAAGAGGGATATTGCACATCTAATAGAATGGCTGCAAAGAATAAGTAGAAGAATATATCTAAAGTTTCTATGTGGCTAAATATTACCTGGCACATAAAGGCTTCAAAATAATTGTCATTTTTCTCCTTTATTCTGACAAGCGACAATACAGTACATCAACCTCCCAACTAACAAAAAAGATGCAATTAGAAAAATATTAGCCTACTGAGATATTTTCTTAAGAATTTGTACAAACATTTTCCAGTCTGTGGCGCTTTTGGTTATATTAATAATACTCTGTTTTTGATCCCCACTTTTCCCATCTTGAAAAAGCATGAGAGATATTACTTCCAGTAAGCCAACTCAAAAGAGGAAATAAGTGGAAATAGCCTGTCATTATCATGAACATGGAAATCTGGAAGTGATAATTAACAAATATTGTGGTCTAGATATGCGTGTATCTTTCTAAGGACATGTGTTAACAAGAAATCTCGTGTAGAATGCATTGAATCCAACCTCATGCTATGATTAGTTCTTTAAAACTATTATTGTCACAGACTTAGGTTAACATTGCCATCAATTCTGAATTATTCAGAGCATTTTCACATAAAAAAAGATTAGTTATTTTTTAACAATCTCTCTGTATATAACACAATCATTCTTATAAGGGAAAGTAAATTTCTCTTATCACACATCAAGAACTGAAGTACCTCCTTGCTTGTTGCCTTGATATTTATTTTAAGATTTTAGGTTTCAATTGTATAATTGATCTCTATTTCTTTCACATAGCCTATTTTGATCTGTATAAAGAGCCCATTCAAATTCTACATAAACATACTGTCATCAATTGCTAATGGATATTTTCTGTATACCCTTGGCACAATGACAATTTAATTTTCACAGAGGCAAGCAAATACCTAAGCTTGTTATACAAACATCCAAGTGTTTAATCAGCTCGTTCTTTGGGGTTGGGATATATTAGAGAAGCAGCATTTTATCTTGCATACCAGATGCTACAGAAATATGACAGCATCATTTCTTAAACTCAAAAGACATGTCAAGGTCTCAAAATACCATCCTAGCTCTCTATTACCTTTAGTAAATGTTTTCTTTTTAACTGTAGAACCTTAAATGATTAATCAATCTCCGGGTGATTACATTGGAATGCTGACACCTGATATAAACGATAGGTCATAGCTAAGGAGAGAAAGGGGAGATTGCATTTAGAATATTTTTACTTGGGACATAAATATTTATCTGAGCTGCATCCTCTAGCCCCAAGGGGGCTTTTGGCTCCTCTATTCTTTCCTTATGTTGATTTCCATAACAACACAATGAATTTAAATGATGTAATTAAGCAATAGTTTTTTGGGTGGGGAGTAAAACAATGAATTTAAATATGATAATCAAATGTCTCAGAGTAAGAATTCAAATTTGAATATTCCCTGAGTCACCTAAGATAAATCCAGGTTTGCCTGAAAGTTCAAATGTCAGGCTACCTCTAACTCAGATGAAAGGTTATTATTATGAAAGTTATAGCAATGGATATAATTGTTCCAAGATGTCTTTATCTTGAAAAACTTTTTTGGAAGTGAAGAATAAAAATTCCTTTTTGTGACCAAAATTTTCCTTTATAAAGCTATTTTACTCTCCTTTACTTATTCAGATCACTGAAAATAAAGAGGAAATTAGAAGTAAACAGTGAAAGCACATGTTGGTTTCCCATAAAAAGTGCAAATATTGGGGACTACATAATGTTCCAAAATATGGTGGGAAAAAGTGATGAAATATTTTGTGAGGAAATTAATGAGTTACTTTCCAAACACATTTTTAAACAAAACCTTTGAATAATATTTTACTAGTATTTATCTTCAAGATGCAAATTTAGAAAATGTTTTGGTTTACAAGTGCTGTCTCTAGCAATAAAACTAAGAGTTTAATGTACATACATATTGAAGCATTGAGAAATGCAAACGTGACTTTATTTGATATTGTCTTGTCAAGTCTTTATGGATTTCAGATATAATTTTTATTTGATAAGCTGGTACTTGAGATAATAGATGAAACTTTTATAAAAAGATATAAATATACAACCTTTGTGGGGAGTATATCTGGACAACTTTTATTTCTTTATAGCAACATAGAATATAAAAAAAGTGTCTTTTCTCAAGACATCCATTCATTCATTCATTCATTTTCTCGTATTTATTGATCTCCTACAATACTATAGTCACCATACTGCCTCAGGTATGAGGTTATGTAATTGCTAACAGATGATGTCTCTGCCCAATTGTAGCTTGCATCCTACTGGGGAATGGTGGAATAATTAAGAAAATATATATACATATATAATGTATGATGTATGATATATGGTATATGACATCATATATGATAGATATAATATACAATACTATATAATATATAATGTGTGATATGTAATATATAATATACAATATATAATATATATAACATTACTATATATGATATAGTAATTAGTGCTATTGCGTAAAATAAGATGGGCTAACAGAATATGACATGCTATGTCATATTTTTAATTTATGTAGAGAAGATAATACTGATAAGATGGCATATAGTGAGGAGAATGACATAAGTGAGGGAGTCTTGGGAATATCTATAGAAAACACACACCAGACAAAGGAACTCTCA
>NW_005370992.1:866080-867606 GCF_000412655.1 Myotis brandtii
GAGAGGAAAGGAGAGAGGTAGAGACATTGATGAGAAAGAATCACCAATCAGCTGCCTCTTGCATGCCCCCTACTGGGGATCAAGCCCACAACCCAGGCATGTACTGGGACCTGCAATCAAACCATGACTTCCTGGTTTCTAGGTCGATGCTCAAACACTGAGGCACCCTGTCCAAGCTACATGGAGGAATTTTAGATATCTTTAAAAAACAGCAAGGAAGCCAGCTGTAGCTTCAAGAAGAAGATGGATGAGAGTGGTTGAGAAAGAGGTCAGAGAAATAGTCAGGGTCTAGTCTAGACAGTGTTGTGCCTTATGTGCCATTGTAAGGCCGTTGGTCAGTGGGGATGGAAATGATGCTGGGTGACACTGGATGTCAATAGTGTGGAATTGATTTCAGGGTCTAAGCAACAACAAGAAGAGTTTTCTAAGCAAAGATCCAGGCTCCCTTTTTGGGAATGTAATTAAACACCTATAATCCTTGATGTGAGAACTGCCCCTCATTTTGGTATATATGGAATTGCCAACTAACCCACAGGCCTGCCGTGCGGTGGCAGTAGTGACAGTAGTGTTAGTGCATCACTGATGACCTAGGGCAGTGGTCGGCAAACTGCCGCTCGCGAGCCACATGCGGCTCTTTGGCCCCTTGAGGGTGGCTCTTCCACAAAATACCGACTTCTGCGCATGGGCCACGAAGTTTCAATCGCACTGTACGTGTGCGCCTGCATGTGGTATTTTGTGGAAGAGCCACACTCAAGGGGCCAAAGAACCGCATGTGGCTTGCGAGCTGCAGTTTGCCGACCACTGACCTAGGGGCATTACTGAGTCCCTGCCAGGGTAAGAAAACATAAAGAATCTCAGTGAAGCATTTAACTGGGCCCTGGAGACAAAGAGCATGGTTTTAAGTCTCCATCTATCTATTTTTAAATAATTATTAATGATTGACTTTAATTTTAAAGAGAAAGAGAGGAAGGGGGGGGGGGAGAGACTTCATTGATTTGTTGTCCCACCCATTTTTATGCATTCATTGGTTCATTCTTGTATGGCCTTGGCCTGGTAGCTCAGTTGGTTAGAGCATCATACCAATACACCAAAGTTGTGGTTTTGATTCCAGGTTAGACTACCTTTTACAAGTAGTGTTTTAGAGAAACACGGGGACTCATTAGTTTAATCACTATTGCAAATGCCATTCAACTTTATTTTTCTATTAATTGGAGCCTGGACTGAGAAATCACTTAATTCCTAGTTTTAATTTTACATGGATAGCTCACCTTAAAGTAAAAACTGACAGTTATGGGCTGGAAAAAAAATACAGCACAACCATGCTAAAAATAAAGCTACAGGTTTCCAAGTTCTAACAACACAGGAAGAAACTACTGATATAGTTTACAACTGCAATGTCAAAAGGCGCAGTGCCCGTGACTGTCAATAGGCTCCTTATTACTGGGTCTATTTACAGAGAATTCTCTTCTCCTTTTTTTCTTTCTTTCTTTTTTCTTCCTTCCTTCCTTCCTTCCTTCCTTCCTTCC
>NW_005370992.1:867668-875603 GCF_000412655.1 Myotis brandtii
TCCTTCCTTCCTTCCTTCCTTCCTTCCTTCCTTCTTTCTTTTCTACTTTTTCTTTTTTATTGATTTGAGAGAGGAATGGAGAGAGAGAAAGAAACATTGATGTGAGAAACATAGATTTTGCCTTTATCATGTGCCCACACCTGGGTGGGTATGTACCCTGACTGGGAATCAAACTCACAGACTCTTGGTGCATGGAATAATGCTCCAACCAACTGAGCCACAGGGACCAGGGATCTTCTCAGTTTCTTTGATACTATCCCTCCCTATTTCTCTTCTTACCTTAAAATTGGGTCTTTCAGGTATTCTTTAGTTTCATTATGATTTTTTAAAATCACAATTCTGTTTGAGCATGATTCCTGTTGCTAGACACTTCTGGCATAGGCACCTGTTCCTCCCAAGAATATTGCAGTTTTTATCCAGGAAAGCTCATTGATTTTAGCAGTGGCAGTTTGGTAGTTTGCAAATATGAAGTAAGAATATTTATGCATTCAATTTCCTTTCTACAACTAGGTGTAATTACTTAACACTCAGTAAAAAGCATGGATCTAAGAAACATACCAATATGAGTTTATAAATAGAGAATACTGTGTTTAATATTATAAGTATTTCTAATAAATGATTCTTTTAATATCATGTGCAGTTTCTGCTCTAACACTTTTATAATGTCACCAAGTCCTAACAATTGCCTCTGTGGGTAAAATTTGAAATTATAACTGCATTATTTTCTTTTTTATTGGCTCTAGAGAGGGAGGTAGGAAGAGAAAAAGAGAAACATTGGCCTGTTTTTTCACTTACCAGTATTTATGCATTCATTGGATGATTCTTGTATGTCCTAACCAGGGATCAAACCAACAATCTTGGTGTATCAGGATAATGCTCCAACTAACTGAGCTAAAAGGCCAGGTCATATCTGTGTTATTTTTAAAGAGTAATATCACATAGAGTTTTCACTTCATTAAGATATTCTTGAGAATGTTTATATTCCTTTCCTTTACATTTTTTTCTTATTATTTACTAAAGTCAGTCAGACATGTGATAAAAATAAACCTCAGCTTATAAATCTTTTGAAACATTTATTACATTCAATTTGTTTCTATAACAGCCAAGTAAGGGCTGATATTCTTCTGAGGTGGGAGAAAGCATGAGCATAAAAATAGTGCTACTATCATAAATAGAATCATGTGACTCAACCACCTTTCACCTACATAAACAACAATGTTATACCATCCAACTAAACTAAAACAAGACTTGATGTCATATTAGTATCATGCTTTTAAGTCTAAAAATCCTATTTTGAATAAGAAAATATATAAACTAATGGCTAATCCAGTGAATTTGTAGTCAGAACAATCTTTCAAATGAATTTTACCTCCAAGACCAATAGTTACAACAGGTCAATAAAACCTGGTCTAGTACCCATAAAGGAGCCTTAACCACCAAAATTTCCTCCTTCTCGCTACCTGAAAATGTCTGAGATGGTTGAGAGAAGGTAGTGGGAAACAATTGCTCTAATAAATTAAATCAATTTTATAAATAATAAATCTGAAGTTCTAAGGGGTACACTGACTAGACAACATTTGTAAGACATATGCAGTAGCCCTCTTAACAAGTAAAATACAAGCCTTATTATTTGTGCCCTAAACAGATATCCTATCTAATAAAGAGGAAATATGCTAATTGAACATCACGTCATTGTAAAGATGGCAGAGCCCACAGCCAAAAAGGAAGGAATATGCTAATTGCTGCCACTCCCTCAAAGATGGTGGCGCCCATAGCCATAAGATGGCCGGCAGGGGAGGGCAGTTGTGGGCGATCAGGCCTGCAGGGGAGGGCAGTTGGAGGTGACCAGACCTGCAGGGGAGGGCAGTCGGGAGTGATCAGGCTGGCAGGGGGAGTGGTTAGGGGATGATAAGGCTGTCAGGCAGAAGCAATTAGGGGCAATCAGGCAGGCAGGCAGGTGAGTGATTGGGAGCCATCAGTCCTGAATTGTGAGAGGAATGTCTGACTGCCTGTTTAGGCTCAATCCCTCAGGGATCGGGCCCAAACCGGCAGTCGGACATCCGCTGAGGGTCCCAGATTGGAGAGGGTGCAGGCTGGACTGAGGGACAACCCCCCCCTCCCCCCCGTGCACCCAGTGCATTAATTTTATGCACCAGGCCTCTAGTATATAATATAAATAAAATTCAAATTTCTGAAAGGCATTTATTTCATAGGCATTTAAAATCTTAGGTTTTTATATAAACTTATATATCAGGGTGTCAGGAGGCAAAAACTCTCTTGAAGGCTATGCAGTGCACTATGGTTTGCATAGTTTTATTCTCATGCTGCCATCTGTCAGAGTGCTTAAACCACTGTTGGCTTATTTTTATTATTTTTTTTAAACCTGGCAGTGATCAGACACTTGATGGTTTTGGAAAATGTGCCACAATTATACAGAATGTCATTTCATGGAGAAGTGTAGTTAATTGTTGCAAAAGTATGTCACCAAAGTTTTTTTTTTTCTTGTTTTTCTTGTGTGTTTTTTTTTCTTTTCTGGAAAGTGGATTATTCCACTAGGAACTACTGCCCAAGACATTGGTATTTTGTGAACAATTAGTTTAGAGTAAGGCATCAACACATTTTCCACTGAACTCCCTCAGGAATGAGCAGTTTAAAAGAGGGCATGGGAATCATCCAAACTCAATCTGTGCAGTACATCAATTAACTTACAAGAGAGAATTGTAACATAGCTCTAAAGATGTTAAAAGAAATTGACTTGGCTTCTAATCAAATGAGCTATCCTCTGAACTCTTAGATAAGCACAGTTGACTATATTAATATTAATATTCTACTTGTAGTACATGAAAATGAGAAAATTTTGTAGGGCCTTTGTAGAACTAACAAATCTAAAACCAGGAAATATTCTCATTGTATTCTCTTCTGCACTTTAAATCCCTCTCTCCCTCTTCGTATAGTTGCAAGATTAAGACTCATAGTAGAATATATGCCCAAGCCACATTCACAAACCCATTTTTATTGCAATAAATCTGATACCTATATTGCTTCTCTGTTGAGTTTAAACTTCTTTAAAGCTGTCCAAGTGAGTGTTAGTGACTGTTCTGAAATCTCTGGTGAACAGGACAGATTGTGTCTGTATGGTTCCCAAACAACACTTTTTCTTCCCCAAGGAAATTCTAAAATACTTGATTGATAAACGGATATTTACTAGGAAATGTGCTACAAATACTTTAAGTACCCAGGAACTGTTGCTGATTTTCTTCTGTTCTAACAATTATTTTAATAAAGCATATCAAACAAAAAATCTAGTAAGTTTTTGTGATCACAGAAGTAAACATCAGTTATTAAAAGTCTTCAAATTTAAATACCTTTGTTTGACATTCTTACCTACACCAGCACAATCCCCTGAGGACAGTGATATCCTCTGTAGCCACCCCTTTGTGGCCACCTCTGCCAAATCTCCTGCCCCAGTCACCCCCAGAGTCTTTGGCACTGAGGTCCTCCCACCCCATGGGGCCATCATGCTGCCGGTTCACCCGGCTATTTCTGCTAGGTCAAGGAGAAACACAAAGGCTTCCCTTCTCCCACATTCCCTCTTTACTCTGCCTCGTGCTCCAGCCAGCCTCCAGATTTTCAGATAAAATGTGGATACCAGCTGCTCCCCATATTATAGGATGGTGTTTCTTAAATTCTATGTGGAGGACTAGAGTATTTTCTTTGCATTTGTTTGAAATGATCACAGAGCACACTTCTGTCAGAAGCAATAAAAAAATGAAAATAAATTACTAGAAAAGATAAAGAAAAAAATTAAAACAGGAAAAAGTATGTATAAATGTAAATTGAATTCTTTATTATTAGATACAACACAGTGTCAAATTGTCAATGTTTACGAACACTTTCTCTGTTATTTATACTTAGTAGTTCATGAGCCCCACTTGGGATAAACTGCTCTGGGAGACAAAGTCATGTCCCCCCCGCCCCACCCCCCACCAAATGAACTCATTGAATATGCACTACTCCAGTGCATGTGGTAGGGTGGGCTTTAGAACTGCAGAGTAGAAATCATCAAACCTGGAGGTGAGATGACAGCATTCCCCTTTCATCCTCATTCTCTATGGGTGTTTCTCATCCCACACTCCACAAGCTATCACCACATATCCTAATGAGTTGAAAGCTTTGTATTTTGGTGACTCTTCAAGTCCCTCTTTGAAGTTCTGATCTTTTATGGGCTGAAAGCAGGTGATGGAGTGGATAGTGTAGCTATTCTTTAGAAAATTTGGCATACATTGTCCTAGAAGCCTTTTAAACAGTGGTACTTCTCACCAATTTTCTCTAATTTTGACAGTCTATAATAATTACAAAATTATAATCACATTCATTATCTTGTTGCACTAGCATAAAATTAAAACACTTAAACGCCTTCTTATCTCTCTCAGAATATCTTTGGTTAATCTACACATTTGGTTAGTTAAATAATTTTTTGCAAAACAAGTAAATCATAAAAGTGTCAAATATATACCTTAAACCTTTACTTTAAATTTGAGACATGTATGTATGTGCTCATTCACCACCATTTTTATGTATGGGCATGACCTTATCTTTGATCACAGGTCCACTTAGGGTCATTTCCTATCTTTATTTTTTCATAAAGCACAATTCTATCGCACTAGAAATTTTAAAATTTTATTTTATCTTTAAAGCAGAATAATTATTGAATAGCATATACAAACAATATATCCAAATATTTCATAGTTTTATAAAATTCTTTCTCATTTCCTCTCCAACTTTTATATTTTCTCTTGTCCACTCCAAAGTTTTCAACATTTTAAAACAAGTCAATAATTTTAAATATTTACAAAACATTTAATCTAGTTTTCACAGAAAGAATTATATGTTCAGACTTGGAAACCAAATTTATTCTCAGATTAATACTCCACAGTAGGAGAACTACACTTGTATCTGTAGAAAGGTTTACTTGTCAACACGACTTAATGCTCTATGAGTATTTTGATTTTGATATTATTGAGAATGAAAAACAGTTGTTAATATGCCTAATCACTTAAATAAAGCCTAGTTTAATGAACCTATCCAATTAGAATACACCATTGCCACTGTGATATTTTTTAGAAAGGTATGGTGGTTTACTATTGGAAAAATATAAATATTGTCTTCTGGTTAAATATTGACAAATATATTTATACTAGAGGCCCAGTGCACAAAATTCATGCATTGGGGGGTGTGGGGTGTCCCTCAGCCCAGCCTGCACCCTCTCCAATCTAGGACCTCTCGAGGGATGTCCGACTGCCTGTTTAGGCCAGATCCCACAACCCTCTCACAATCCGGGAATGCTGGCTCCCAACTGCTTGCCTGCCTGCCTGCCTGATTGCCCCTAACTGCTTCTGCCTGCCAGCCTGATTGCCACCTAACCACTCCCCTGCCAGCCTGATCGACACCTAACTGCTCCCCTGCCAACCCCATTGCCCCCAACAGCCCTCCCCTGCAGCGTGGTCTCCCCTAACTGCCCTCCCCTACTGGTCTTATTGCTCACAACTGCCCTGACCTGCCGGCCATCTTGTGACAACATGGGGGCGGCCATCTTGTGCGAGGGCATGACAATCAATTTGCATATTACCTCTATTATATAGGACAGTCCACTATATCTCTGTTTCTACTTTTACATAAATACCCAAATTCTATTTGATAGAATTTATATTAATAAGACATTTTAACTCCATTAGACTGTCAGATTTAGTTGTATAATGCATGCAAAGTATACCTAATATAACGCACTGTACATAATAAGCAATTGGTAAAGACGAAAGCTGAGATTGTTTATCCATGTTATATGGAACATATTCTGTGGCAAATAGACAATGAGAAGCATATCTGTGTGCAGAAGAATTATTGTGGAGTGCTCTGACGAACATCACCTTAGGAGAGTGAAAGATGGAGGATTACGCTGAAGGAGACTTCTAACATTGGCCTCAGTAGATCTCCTGAGAGCAAGGGAGATGGGCTGGCCACTCGGTGTTGTCTAATTGAGGCATGTAGTGGATGATCGTGCATAAGTCTTAAAGCTTGGACCAACAGCACAGTTTGCCATGCCTGATCCCAGGTGTACTTTCAACTTCCATTAGAGTTCTGACCCATCATTGAATACAGGTTCCTGCAGGGAGGGGCCATGAACTTGGTTTAGAAAGTCCCCTTTCAGCAGAGAAAAATTCCATGTAACTCAGCTGTGACTTTGCAGAAGCCAAAACTCTTGGTAGCTGCTGGACTTTTATCTTGCCTTCTAGACTCTAGGCCAGCCGTGGGCAAACTACAGCCCACGGGCCGGATCCGGCCCATTTGAAATGAATAAAACTAAAAAAAAAAAGACCATACCCTTTTATGTAATGATGTTTACTTTGAATTTATATTAGTTCACACAAACACTCCATCCATGCTTTTGTTCCCGCCCTCTGGCCCAGTTTAAGAACCCATTGTGGCCCTCGAGTCAAAAAGTTTGCCCACCCCTGCTCTAGGCACAATGAAGCCAAAGTGATAGGGGTAGCTATAGCTTCGTTTACAACGATTTTTACTGTTTCCTTTGTCAGAACTGTACTCTCTCTTTGGGAATCTCTAAACCCTAAGAGACTTAGGTTGTAAATGCTGAAGGCAGAAATTGCCTTAATGTGTCACTAGGTAAATCAAAATTGGAGTCATTCCTACCTTCTCCTCTTTGCACTGACCCATGTGTTGTAGCTATTAGAGACCCAGAACAATAAAACAGTCATTAATGAATGGTGTATGTCATATCCTGGGGGAATGGCACTTTATCCCAGTAAGGGATTTTTCCAAACTGGCAGCTTAGCTGTGCCTTCAAAGGCCATCCCATTATTCTACAGGCTAGAAACTTCTGGAATGTACTTAACATTATAGGACCAGTAGATCCATTATTATGTGTCCATTGGTGCATCTCATTACAGGAGATGGTCCCTTGTTCTAAAGGATTGTGATATGGTATTATGTATCAGGAGAACAAATACTATATTTTCTAGAAGAGTGGTGCCAGCTGAATCCCTGTAAGCAGAAAAGACAAACCCATACCCACAATGTATGCAATTTCCAATTGAGATGAAACACCACCCGTTCCAAGGTGGAAGATGTTTACCATAATAAGCTTCCACCAACAGGCTGGTTGTCTTCTGTAAGAGTAGTGTCTAATCAAGAGCTCAGTGTCGGTCTCTAGTACTAGATAATTAGACATTCAGCATCTACAGTACATAGACTCCCCATGGTGAATAGGTCATTGGTGGTTGTCTTTGCCTAGGCTCCATCTCTGCCACCATTATTCCTCTGCTCATGTGACAAGTTTAGCAGCATGGGGAGAGCTGATAAAAGAAGCTAATTTCAAAAGAATAAACAAACAACTTTTAAAATCTACTTGATTATTTAGTGCCTCATCCAGGGTCCATGATCTCTGATGGGCATTAATATGCAATGCAAGATCTTCAAACCCCATGCCCACTCCCATGATTCAATCTATAAGCCTTTTCCCCAGACCTCAAATTTTTTCTCCTTTAAGTCCTCTGTCCAACCAGCCATGCCATTTGACACTCATATAACTCTATGTATATTCTGAACTAAATCTCATTCGTTTCTACATGTAGTAGATGATCATGTGTAAATCTTAAAGCTTGAACCAACAGTACAGTTTGCTATGCCTGATCTCAGATGTACTTTCAACTTGCATTAGAGTTCTGAGGGTTTACTCAACCTTCTAAATTGCCAATTCTGGCTCAAGATGGAGAGACCTGCTTAGAAGGTTATATGATATCCTGTGGTCAAATGCTGCATTGTACTGGGATGCAGTAGCTGGCCAGTTCTTTTATGAAAATTGTATAGTTTTCAAATGTAGAAACTAAAGACTTTTTTGTGATTATCTCCTTATAACTT
>NW_005370992.1:875745-887806 GCF_000412655.1 Myotis brandtii
TTACTGCATTAGAAATTAAAATTAAGAATTTAAAACATAAATAAATAAATAATTTTAAAATAATGATAATATATTTATTATATGCTAACATAATAACACATTTATAAAAATTAATCTTTTTCAAAAACATTTAGTCATATGATTGGCATTGCTGTATAGTTTTGTAAATATTTTAAATGTCTAACAATAGAAAATAGTTGATCTGCATTCAATCTGAAATTTATATGAAAAATATCTGGTTGCATAAATACATAGTTGGAATAGGGTACTTTAATGATGTTGTCACAAAATTTGGGATATTGGCCTTTAATACTACACCAAAATTCAACAAAGTTATATAATTGATATAGAATAATCTTTTAGAAAGTAATCCAGTATGCAATTTTTTAAAATGTATTATCTAATTGAGACTTCTTTTATTATTCAATATGTCTAGATCCTAATGCAGCTATTCCATATTTAAAGCAAGCACTTGAAGTGTCTCTGTGTTTATTCAAGTTTTATCATGCTTTGGTTTTTGCTTTTTTTATGTCTTGCTTTACTTTTTTACAGGAGACAACCCTGTGCCGTCTAGATACGAGTTTCTATAGCTCTGGAACTGCCCTCCTGGGGATGCTTTCTAGAACGTCAATATCCTATTGATTTCTAAAGCTGTGCTAGTGCATTTTGACGACCTAAAGCACTGTTTCTTCTTATTGTCCTCTTAGCCTATGGTGTTTATGCTGTGCTCAGCTGCAATCCCAGTTGGCACAGAGGCCCATTATTACTTCTCAAAAACATTGTTACATATAACTAATGAGGTTTATACAAATTAACAAAGAATTTCTGCTTTAATTATATGGTCCAAAGGAAAAAAAAATAAACTGCACTTACTGCTTTTCCATCATAGTTTCTTAATAATCATAAGATATTTTGTAAATCTAATAAAATATAAAAATACTTTTAATTATGTCTGCGATGCTCAGGGTGTAAATTTAAAAGAATGTCTAAAGTTTACACTTTTGTGCCATCTGCCATGTTGGCATTCAGACCTATATTATGTTACCTTCTTTAGAATAGTCTCACACACGTTCCACCCACCATAGAAATCCCCTAATCATCTTATGTTTTAAGCTGAGTGCATGGGGGCAGGGGAAGATCAAAATGTTATAAGTGGTCTGCCTCTTTCCTGCCTTAATGCAGGTTTCTTAACTTCCATCATATTACCATTTTTGTCCATTCTTTGTGTGTGTGTGTATGTGTGGCCTGCATTATACATTGTAGGAATAATCCCTGACTTCTACCCATCAGACACAGTAGTACATCCTACCCCAGGGCATCACAAGCAAAATTGATTATAGATATTGTGAAATGTCCCTTATGTGGCAAAATCCTACCCCACTTCAGTTGAGAACCACAACTTTAGGTATTAAAACATGCACCACCAACAACTAAAATACTGTATAACCACTAGAGCCTTCAAATTAAGGGCAAAATCAATGAAAGACAAAATCATTACTGCTTCTTGACTAACAGCATTCCCCAAATGTTGGAACCAATTAGAAGGTCTAGGGTCCTGGCTTTTAAACTTGACTGTGCACACAGCTTATCTGGGTTGGTTTAAAATGAAGATGCTCAAACTCCCATTTCCAAAAAATTATAATTTAATAGCTTTTAAATGGGATCTATCAAACAGACTATTTTCTGCTCAAACACAGGATCTACAGAGTCACAGGCAAAAGGATACTTAGAAATGTTAAGAAGTTGATTTCGTTGTTAATGACTGATTCTAAAAATTAGTGCAGTCAGAAAAAATGTAGGCTAGAATGCAAGGTTCAGAGAGGAAATGCCCTGCTTAAATGGGTAGAAAAGTCCTTTTCTTTTTCTAAAGAAGTCTCAACAAACAGTTTTGCCTATATCCCTCTGAATTAAGTGCTTATCGAGGCCCCTGTGGCGGTTTAGAAACACAAGTCATGCACAGGAACAATATCTTCTTGGGGAAAATTGCGGCTTTTACCTCAAGTGGTAAAAGGTTTTCTTGACCACATTTAAAGTAACAGATGGTGAATTGTCTTTTATACAAAACATCAGTAAGTGAATGTAGCATTTGCCAAGTTAGTTATTTTTCCATGGGACATGAAAAGGCAACTATGGAGGCTGGGTATTGATTTTGCCTGGCTGTTCCCGAGAAAGAACTTACTGACTAGATCTGCAAGTATTCAGTGTTCCTTCTCAAACCTCTGCTGACACAACCTCATCAGTTCTTTGGAAACAGTGATTACCAGACACAATCTTTTCTGTCAGCTGAATAAGGAGTTCTTTTCAAAGAAACATTACCCAAGCTGTTTCTTTCATGCTCTTTTTCCCAAGCAAATAGTTACATTGAAGTTTCAACAAAGACAACTAAGGCTACACTGAAGTGATTTTTTTTTTTTCAAATGATGTTGGACAAAAAAGTGTAGTAAGTTTTGTTTTTTATTCAGCTTGTTTTTCAAACGCAATGTGTTCCTTAAAAGGCACACACCAGGAAGGCAGGGCTGCTTTTGTTCACTGCTGGGTGCCCAGCTATGAAAACTGTCCCCAAGTCCTAGAAGGTGCTGGATGAATATCTGTTCAGTGGAAAAATAAACAGAAACTCGTTGTGTTAAATTTGACATGAGAGAAGTATTCAGGCTCTCCCTCAAGCATGTCTGAGCAGATGTGTCTATGGAGGAACACATCATGCTTCAATATTGAAGTCCAACCCCCGCACTTTGGCTTCATCTCCTTCTCACCTGCCCAAACCCATCAATTCCTGCCTCCCTCCTGCATCACCTTCTAGAGGACCATCCTGCTAACAGACACATAGGTAGCTTTACATCCTCTGGGAATAAAAGAAAGAAAAATAACAAAGAAATAAAACTCTCTCTTGTTCTTACTTCATCCTCCAATTATGTTCCCATTTCTCTTTCTCTTTATAAAAAGTATTGTCTGTCCTTTCCGTTCTAATTCCTGTCTATTTTTACTTGAACCCTCTCCAGTCAGGTATTCACCCTTACGGATACACTAAAAGTGCTCATGTTAAGGTTCACAGCAACACATGTTAGCCCATATGTTGCTAGATCCAATATTCCATTCCCATTTCTCACCTTACTTGATCTTGCAGAAGCATTTGACAAAATTAATTATCCTCTCCTTCTTAAAACATTTCATTTGGCCTCTAGAAAACAACATATTGTGCCTCACAGTTTCCTGCTAATGTATTTTCCTGTTTCTCCTTACTTCCTCCATCTTTTAAATTTAGAATGCCCAGGCCTCAGTCCTTGGATGTCTTTGCTTCTTTACTACATTCACTATTTTAAAATGTCATCTCTTTTCTTGCATTTCAATATCACTTATACACTGACGGCATCCACATTTTTATGGACAGTTAAGAGCTTCCCCACGAATTCCAGGTTGCCCAATAAGGACACTGCCTAATTGCAGCTAAACTTTCAGACTTGCAAGACTGACTTAGGCCTCAGTTAGCCCTTGTCTATCTCTACAAAAGGATCCATGGTAGCTCCCATGGCTTACCATCAAGGGAGCCAAGTTCTCCTCATCTGCAGAAATCCTAGCCTAGTAGCATTTCCTGTAGCAGTTCGCTCAGCTCAGGTGCAAAGAAACAAAACCCTTTCCAGGAGGATGCATGTTCCACCCAATTTTAAAAGCATCATATACCACACAATGTTTTTTTTGTAACAATTCAACGGGCATAGCTTCCAGGTCTCCACAAGGCACATGCCCAATTCCCACAGTCACTGCACTCAGGAGGCACAAAGCTATGCCCTCCTTTAAAGTAGTTATAGTTCTCCCAGTCCAGGTACATTTATCAATCATGGTTATTTTGGCCATACGCAACATTCCTTTGTGTTAATACTCATTTACCAAAGCCAACCATTGGCATACCTATGATAAAAGTAAGCTTAAGCTTATGGAATTTACTACAACCAAGGGTACATATGAGGATAGAAGGGTGTCTCAAAGGGGGAGTTTAAGGAGGGTGACTTACAGGATTTTGAGATTTGGAGTTAAACACGGATGATCCTGGTTGGGATTTGTCAGTTTTGGCAAACTAGGATGTTGCTGGACCACTCTGTGGTCTTGTCTTTAGAATATGAGTTCACGAGAATTATTGTTAGTTCAGTTTGTTTGAAGTCTTATCTTGGGCCATATGGCTCTGAACGAGTTGGTGTTAAAATAATTTTGGAATAGAGCTTGTGACGGAGATCCTAGTTTTAGTTTGGTGCATATATCTGCTTTGTGTGCCCTACTGCATTCTGTTTTGAAACAGTTTAGTTTTGAGTTCAAGTTTTACTTCCACCTACTGTCTCTCAGTGTCTTAACACTTCATCATTAGTAATACCATTAGTATATTATCCTTATCAAACTGTAGAGAGCTAAACAAAGTCAAATTTTCTTACCAAATAGCAAAAGGTTTGTTAACCCTTTCCCACAATATCTGTCTACTTTATACCTCCTCATAGAGGTAGATCACATTAACATTCAGTTTAAAGTTAACATTTTCAAATTTAACATTCCATTCGTTACCAGAAAGCAGACAAACTAACAACAGCTAAACTAAACAAAACATAAACAGCCCAAACCCTGCTTCCTCTATAGCCTGCCCCATTGTATTCATGGGAAGTCCGAGCTCTCAGTTTTATAAATTAAAAACTTGAACCCCCCTTTGCCTTCTCTCTTTCTCTCACAACTCATATTCTATATACCTTCAAAAACAAATCCAGAATTCAATCACTTTTCATAATTTTTATCTTGCACTATCATTCTAACTGATCTCCTGATCCAACTTTCCCCTTCAGTCTATTAGGAATATGGCATCCACAGTGAGTATTTTAAAGTATAGTTAGAACATCTCTCCTCAAACGTCTTCAGTGACTTCCCGTGTCACACAGAGTAAAAGCCAAAGTCCTTAAAGTGACCTTCAGGTTCCCAGGGAAATGGAGCGCTGTAAGCACTGTAAGGTTATCTCCTACTTCTCTCCCTTCCACGTTCTCCTGGAGCCACCTTGGCTTCCTTGCTCGTTTGGAATGTGCTGGGCATTCCCCTGCCTCAGGGTGTTTCTGGCTGTTCTACTTACTGCCTGGAAGTCCTTGCAGCCTTATGTTTGGCTGCTGCTTCACCTGTTCGAGTCATTGCTCAGTGTTTTCCCCAGCCTGCTCTCGGTCTCTCCCCATCTCCTCTCACTGCTTCTTTTTCTCTGTTAGTACTTATGTAGTTTACTTATTTACGTGTATTCTTTGCTTTTATTTTTCTGTATTAAATTGTATCTACATGAGGGAAGAATTTTCTTTTTGTTGTATTTATCCCAATATACAAGACCTAGAATACTACCTGTACTTCATTAGGCATTCAATAAATATTTGTTGAAATTGAAAGTGTGCATGCAGGTATTTATGGTGTAAGGGAAAGGTAATAAATAATAACCTAGGCCAGTGGTCGGCAAACTGTGGCCCCTTGAGTGTGGCTCTTCCACAAAATACCACGTGTGGACACACACGTACAGTGCGATTGAAACTTTGTGGCCATACTCAAGGGGCCAAAGAGCCGCATGTGGCTCGCGAGCCGCAGTTTGCCGAAAACAATCATATAAACATAAACATGCACATAAAACTAACCATTATGATTATTGCATAACATTAGAACCACACTTGTCTATCACTATCATCAGTGATTTTTTCAGAGGAAAAAGACAACATTTTGATAGAACAAAAGACTATTTCTTATTAGATCCCATTAAAATTTCTTATTAGAGCCTCAAATTACTTATCTAATAAGTAATTGCTACTGCATATGCTCTGGGTTTCTGAAGCAGAGTAAACTCATGTTATGATAAAGTATTTGGTGTTTGTATGTTTGTGTGTGTACCTGTAGGTTCATATATGAGCAAAGATATGTGACAAAAGAGTTGATATACACATCAGAAAGACAAAGGAAAGAAAGGAATCTAAAATCATCAAGCAAATTGTAATTTTGGAAATCTAGAGACTGATGATAGGGCTGCATACAGTTGTCAGAAAAGGTACTCTTTGATCTGAAGTTTGATAGCTTCTTAATAGATTTAATAAGCCATTTCTTTAGCTGGACTTGGAAAGTTCCTGAGCATACTGAGTATCCATTGTTGAGTGCAGAATGTGATCAAAAAGGTGAGCAATAAAGCCTACATATCCATAAGGCTTGTAAAGGTAATTTTTATAAGCAAGCAGAGTGTTCTGGTTTCCATAATAAATCTAGGTTTTCTTCTCATGCTAGATGAATAATGGTGTATCTATGGGCTTCCATAGAAACTATGACATATTGAAAGTATAAGCTCCATTATTTTGTGGATACAGATCTTAATGAGCTATTGCTTCCAGAGAACATGATGCATCTGACAGTCCAGCTGAGACCCAGATACACTAGATATACTCTATAATGGGCATTTTTTTTTTTTGCGATATATAAACCTGGCCTTAGGCCATGTCTGTACAATAGAATTCTACCTCACTGGACAATTCAGTTGGTATGATTTGTTGTGACCTGTCTACACAATTCTGATCAGTTCATGTCTTAATGAGCCACAGCAAATTGGATGGGCCATTTCATGGCTGCTGACACATACTGTAACCATGACCTCAATTAAAGTTATAGATTGCTTCTAAGCATTGTTCATTGGTAGTGACTCAAACTATAGCATGCAATGCTCTCATTAATCCCTTGATCCAATTGAGAATGTACATATCAGACATTTCTGCACTGAAGGTATTACTTTACCTACTGGGACATTGCATACTTTGATTGACAGTAATTGCTGCCATATGCTTCCAATTATCTAATAAGTAATTGCTGCCACATATGCTACCAATTATATAAAACTATACTGCTTTAGAGCCTCCGTTCAAAACTGTCACTGAATCTTAGAATGTCACACCATGTTAGCTTTGAAAAATGCTTCTTGAATTGCCATCTAGATGTAACCTAGGATAAGTTTTATATGAGTAATAATAAAATATTTCTTAAGCTAATATGTTTTTAGCTAACATAAAATTATGGGGGGGGGATAAAGAACAAAAGAGGTGAAATGAAACACATTAAAAATAAACTCTAAACCAATCTTAGAATCAAATTAACAATCCATAACACTAAGTTTTCTATCTCAGTTCTTTTAATTATGGAAGAGGATTAGGAGTTATTAAAATGTCATGTTTTTTTCTCCTTTTTAAATTCATTTCTTTATTGAACAAATATTAATTAATGACCATTGAATACAAATTGTTAGATAGAAAGAACATGGCAGATAGAAAGATTAAAGGCAACTTTGACTACAATATAGAGTACATCAATGAATACAATTATTACATTACATATCATAATATATTAATTTAATAAAAGAAGAACTAAGCTCTTTACTCATTTAAGTATAGATTAGCTTTAGCTTTACAGAGAACAATATAACTCAACTGATGGCACAAAATTTTTATTCATATTTGAAGAATAGATAGGATTTTACCTGATAGGAATAGGGATGGATGAAGCCTGCTCCACAAAGAGGAAATAGTAGGAGCAAAGGTAATTCACTTATATGTGATAGAGTGACAATGAGCCACACATCTAGCCTAACATCTCAACATGTCATTCAAACAATGAAATGTCAACAGTCTGCAAATATAATCTTGACTATTTGAAGGCTCTCTCTTCTCTGCTTCTACTGTGTGTTCAGGAAAATATCAAAAATACATAGTTGACATTTCAAAGCAATATCCAGTACAATGCGTAATATAAAACCTAAAGATTGCCAGAAACCCTTGGGAATTGGGATGTAGATTCATTTTTCCTAATGTGTGTGTTTTTTATTGCCATTCACTTATATAATTCCAATATCATAGCTATACACTACAATTTCATCATTTCCACATTCCAATTCATATTTTATGCAACTTTCTGATTAATATTTTAAAAATAATTTATGCAGTTTTCACTCATAGATCAGTCAGGTACTGATCACCTGTCTGGCAGCTCTTTGTTAAGCACTGGGAGGATAATGGCCCTTGTGGAACCAACCTTCTGCAAACTCAACCAGGCCATCCTCCTACAGGAAAGAGATAGAGTTTCCCCCTGCTCAGTGCAGGATTTTCCAATACCGATTCCATACTGAATCATAATCTCCTGGAAATGGGTATTTTTAACAAATGCATGCACATTTTATTATAAGTATATTGGAGAAAAATACCTATTGGATCAAGTTCATTTAAGTTCTAGCTAAATTAATCTATATCACTCATCCATAATATGCTTTTTCTAAATAATCTCCTCAAATCCCTATCAAGGGATGAAACATTTATATGCAAACCTCATTCAATCCAACCAAGGCAGACCCCACTCCTTCCTCTTCACATATCAAATTACAACCCCCTCTTGAAAGGCATCTCAGGTATAATCTTTGGCCAGGAGTCTTCCTTATCTAATTAATAAGGCCAGACTATGCTTGAACAACTTTTAAACTTTCATACACAGTTTCACATGCCATTATGTTTTCAGTATTAAATAAATGAATCCACTTTGTTAGTTTTCATAGAAAGTTTAAAATCAATCAGTGCATAATCTCCAGTTAAAGCTAAAGCTAATAATGCTAAAGGTGTAAGGTAGATGGGAATGATATCACTGAATAATAATTAATTGGAACCGCAACAAATGAGAATCTTATGATTGGTAATAAATATTACTTGATAACCTTTATCTCTACACCAGGGCCAATTGCTTCTTCAAGCCCCAAAGTGTGAAGCAGTAGATCCAAAAAGAACCATGTAACATAATCATAAATGTATTAAATATAAGACAAGAGAGAAGTTAAAAAAAAACACATTCTAATTGTTTGATGACAATGAAACACAATTTCAAGAAATTTGGAAGAGCAACAGTAGCATGAAGCCTGAGGGTATTACTACGGATTGAATTGTGTCCCTCAAAATTCATATGCCGAGGCCCTACCCCACAATGTGATAGTCTTTGGATGCAGGAACTTTGGAGGCAATTAGGTTTAATAAGGTTCAGAGGCTGGGACCCTTATGACAGGATGAGTGCCCTTGTAAGAGATACCAGAGAGCTTTCTTTCAATCAATCTATCCCTCTTCCCTTCCACCAAGTGAGGACACAGCAACAAGGCTGCCATATGCAAACCAGAAAAATAATTCTCAACAGAACCGGACCATGCTGGCACCCTGGTCTTATGACTTTCAGGCTCCAGAACTGTGAGAAAGTAAATATCTATTTAAATCACCCAGTCTATGGTAATCTGGTATGGCAATCAGAGAAGACTTATAGAGTACAGTATAATCTGAAATATGGTAAAGGCTCTGAAGCAAATATGCTATATGCTCTTTACGATAAAATCATCAAACCAAAAACAGATAAAATTCACAGGTAACTTTATTCCAGCAACTGTAAGGAAAAAAAACCTGAGCTGGATGAAATGGGGAGAGAAGAATGCCTGACTGGCCATTGAGAGAGACATACTTTTTTTTTTTAATCAAATAAGGGTCCAAAGAAAAAATATATTTTTATTGACTTTTAGAGAGAGGAAGAGAGCGAGCACATGAGAGAGAGAGAGAGAGAGAGAGAGAGAGCATTGATCAGCTGCCTCCTGCACACTCCCTACCGGGATTGAGCCTGCAATCCTGTCATGTGCCCTGACAGGGAATTGAACAAGCAAATATTTGCTGCACAGGACGACGCCCAACCAACTGAGCCACACCGGCCAGGACAGAGAGACAAACTTTTTAAATAATAAAAAAGAACCACAGAAAGTTATGCTTTAAAAAACAACTACATCTTTAACAACAAACTAAAAAACAACCCAACATCAGTTTGTACAATGATAAAAGCAACTAACATTCATGAAAGTTCTGCAGAAAACTATTGGAATCACATATATTTGAATTTCAGTGTTTTTATTTTTATTTCAAGGTGCCAAATGTATATTACCACCTTTGATCAAGTTGTAATTCATTCAATGCATAATTCAGATATTTTTACTGAACTATTTTCTTAAAGAACAGAGTTTCTTTTGATTTCTTTCTTTAATATCAGTATATTAGCAGTTGATTTTAAGTTCTATCCCTAAAACAGAACAGATGTTTGTAAAAATGTAGCTAAAACTTAAAGCCCCTTACACTGCAAGGGATTATTATTTTAATTATTATAAAACTGTTTTCAAAGGTTAAGTTGTCATTGGAGGAAAATATTCTAAATTAATGACATCTAAGTTAATCTACTTTTTCTAAACTCAAAAAGCAGACAATGCTGAAAAACCTGTGAAAACTACTTCAAGATAAAGCACAAAACAATAACTTAGGCCCCCCAAATGCTATATTCTGATTACAACTTCTGATACTTTTCCAGGAATTGAAAGAACCTAAAACATGCACAACTTTGCAGTCAGCATTATTCCTTACAGAAGAAATAAGTCATCTCCAGTTGGCAAAGTGGTACAAATAAGCACAGTAGCTATAAATCATGTTTTCTTTTAAGAGAAACAACTCTAGGGAGCTTGAAAATATACTCTCTATTGGGAGAAACACAAATTAAGTGCACAGGTTAAAAAAATTGATAATGTGTCTATCGTATTTAACGGGTTTCTTTTTCATGTGAAAATGCAAAGAAAGTACAATTCCTTTGGATCTCTTTTTATATTGCATATTTTGTTTTTTGTGTTCATGCGTATTATAGCTTTCCTTTTTTATGCATCGTGTCTCATATTCTGAAACCATATTGAATAGGAAGTATAAAAATGAAAAAAAGTATTAGGTTCATGAATCAGAATAAATTGAATTAGAACAAATTGTATTTGTTGAAAAAATTACTCATTCCCAACGTAAATAAGGTTGCAAAAGGGAAAAAAAAAGTATGTGTGTGTCGGGGGTTGGGGGGGTGGTGGAGTACATTACAATCCAATAGGTTTTACATTCTTACACATGCCAAAATTCAATCCTGAACTTGCTGAATCTGAAAAGGAAGTTGGAACAAGTGGCTTATAGAGAAAACTCTTAAACCAGATTTTATAATGGGAATAAAGGAAGAGCAAATGATTAATATTATATGTCTGCAAATGTAGTTTTTACTTTGTTTTTTGCGTTGTCTATTGTTTCCACATTTCCTTTTCTTTGATTTGTTATTATGTATATTTTATTCCATGGAGCCCTAGCTGTTTGGCTCCATGATGGAGCATCGGCCTGTGTGGACCTAAGGGCTCTGGGTTCGATTCTGGTCAAGAGCACTTACTTGGTTGCATGCTCCATCCCAAGCCCTGGTCAGGTTGCTTGCAGGAGACAACCAATCATTCTGTCTCTCTCACATCAATATTTCTCTATCTGTCTCTCCCCCATCTCCACCACTTCCATTCTCTAAAAATCAGTGGGAAAAAAAAAACCCCTGGGGTGAGGATTAACAACAAAAAATAATCAAGTCTTCTTCCTAAGCATTTTTTATCTATTTATACAAAACACCAACTCATGTTGAAGTTAGTTTTGTACAAGCTTGTCTATTTTAAATGGCTCTTTGTAGAAAACTATATCTCATTTTTCTTTGTATTTCCCAACACACAAAGTGATGGTGAGGATGTAACGTCTCTCTGACAGCACATTCTCATCTGTGGTAGAGAGCTAACAAATGTTTATTGCAGCAAAATAAAATAAATATCCAGTATGTGCTCATGTCAAATACTAGGGAAAAAAAGGCAGAAAACAGTAAACGAGATTTCTCGGAGACAAAGATAATCATAAACTAGATTATGGCAAATTGTTCATTAAATATATTAATAAACTTGGATTATACTTTTGCCTGGCATACTGCTGGCTTAATTATGATAACTCATTTTATTCTTGAAACTATCCCATTGTGGACAAGACACTTACACATTATCCTAGCTATACCACAGGGTGCTAAATCCTATAAAAATATAACTTATATGCCATAAAATGTTTATTAAAACCTGAAGGCCCTGGACCAGTATATCCATCATGGCTTGGGCTGAGAGATTAAATAAATAAATAAATAAATAAATAAATAA
>NW_005370992.1:888058-895639 GCF_000412655.1 Myotis brandtii
GTGCGGGGCCAGCTGGCCAACCGCCCTCAACCCCTCTCTCCTGCCAGCCTGGCCCTGATCAGACCCCACCAGGGCGGGCCAGCCAGACCCCTCCTGTGCACGAATTCGTGTACCAGGCCTCGAGTATAATTATAATATTCAGGTAGTCTCTCTACGATGTGTACTAATATTTAATATTCTGATAAACTCAATGATGTTACTATGTTGTCCTTTTTTTCTGTTTTTTAAACTGAAAAACTCATATTTAGTGAGCATTATTCTTTATTATTTCTAGGAATGAAGCTTATTTCTATCATTCAACAAAGATTGAATGCCTACAAAAAATACTGATATACTGCTAGATACTTGGCATAGTGTTGAATAAAGCAGGCTTGATACCCTTCTTCCAAGAACTTTACACCTCATGTGGAAACAGTCATTGAACTAATAAATGAAGCAAAAAATGTGAATACAGATTATAAAATTTCCCTTCATATTTTTAGATTTTAACTATTACAGAACATGCCACGCATCAATTGCCATTTGGACTTGGAATTAAAATAATTAAATAAGAATCATTACTTACAATTTGCTGGGTACATATGGACCATTTTTTTACACAGTTCTTCATTATGACTTTGAGTTTACTAAAAGGAGAAAAGAAGAAAAATATTTAGAAATATAGTGCCCATACTAAATATCTGTGTAAGAAATTAAAATCAATGAAAGGTATTAGCAAGATTTCCCAGGTTTCTGCATAAAATAAAGCTAAACCTCAACAACAACAACAACAACAACAACATCTGTCTTGGCTCTCCCAAGCTGCCTGAGGTCTTAAAAAAGCAGAAGCCTCTTTTAAGAGATAATTCAGTGGAAATAAGATGTTCTTTGCCCAGAGTCAAAACGGATACACATCCTATATAATAAAAGGCTAATATGCAAATTATCCCCTCCAGAGTTCGACCAGGAGATGGGGAGTTTTATCTCTTGCTATGACGTGCGCTGACCATCAGGGGGCAGCGCAGAACATGGTGGGTGATCAGTGGCAGTGGCTAAGGGAGCAAGGGAAGGAGGAGGCAGGGAGGTGGGGAGGCGGGGAACCTGATCGGCCCTGATTGCTGGCCAGGCCGTGCACTCTCTAGTAGTTAAATAATGACAAGGGAATGGTTGTTTAAGAAAGCAAAATTGAGGAAAGAAGATAATGAATTTTGATGCTAGTTATTAAGAAAAGTTAATTTCAACTTCCTCTGCCTTCATTCCCCACCCTCCGCCCCAATTCCATTCAAACATCGATCTTGTAACTTCTAGTTTACCAGAAAATTACAGAATATCTGGAGAGCAAAACCTCTGAATTTGATTTACTCCAGGCTAGTCAAAAACAAACTCTGGGAGTTGGGTCTCAGATCTCCCTCCTACAATACATTTGGAAGATGAGATTTATTCAGAACTCAAAAAACAGAATACCATGAAATTAGATCCTGCCCTCTGGAAACTCCAAACTTTATTGCCAGGTTAAATTGGAAAGAGTTAGCTCTTAAATACCAAATAAAAAGTGAATCTCCAGATCTTAACTCAATTTGTATAGTCAATTTCTCCACTCTGACTTTTCTCCCCAGTCAGTCCATTCCTGTTCATAAAATTGTTTCTCACTCCATCCCACAGGGACCTTGCTCTCTCAAGGAATATAATAGCATTTACCATGTGTTTGTCACTTAGAATATATTCTAAATCGTGCTTCTATCATTTTGTACTCACTTCATTTCATATATAACATATTAACAAGTGGGATAGGACCATCATTTATATTTTGGGAACTTATTTTTATGTATTAAAAAAGTAGATTATTTTTTGACCCAATTTTAAAAACATAAGTAGGAGCTCATTTATTGTTACAAAGCTAATCAACTTCATTTATCAAATTCACCTTAAATCTCTTATAATTTGCTTTAATGATCACTTTCCATCTGATGTATAAAATTAAATATGATTTTTTTTTCTTTTTCTCAAATGAGCAAGATTAAAAAATATACAGGGAAAGTTATATTGAACCATTGGAGAGAAACATGAATGCAGTCATAATTTCCTCTGCTAATGCAAAAATTTATGAATTCTGAATAAATGTTATTGATCCAGAGTAGGGCAAATAGAAAAAAATATTTATAAATTGTGAGACTTGCTCATCCCAGATGTCCATGTATGACTGATTTATAATGGCAATCTTGCAAAAAGAATTAAGTTATTTTGGTTGGTTCTTCTTTCAAAACAAAATTCTTATTTATTTATTTATTTTTAAACAACAAACATTTATTTCTCCCAGTTCGGGGGCTGGGAAGTTCAAGATTAAGGTGTTGGCAGATTCATAGTCTGTTGAAGGTCCCTTCCTTGTTTGTAGATGGGCACCCTCTCTCTGTGCCCTCACATGGTGTAAGAGGGTGAGGGAGCTCTCTGGGAATCTTTTCATAAGGGCACTAACCCTATTCATGATTGCTCTGACCTCATGACATAATCACCTCCCAAAGCCTGCAGATAACAAATTTCTTTTCTAATTGGCACTATGATGGGAAAGTAAGCTATTCTGTGTATAGGACTAGTATCTCCTTTGTAATATAGTCATCAATTTCTTAAATTAATAATAAGAAATCCAAGGGAATCAGTATATGAAGAATTTTATGAAAGGACTTAATTCTTACATTATACTTCTGTGCCTGGATTAAAATTCACTCCACTGTGAAAAAAGGTCGTCAGTGAGGAATCAAATTGCTGTTACTTTCAGATAGGTATCAACACAATTAACAAAAATATATTAATAGTTTGGAAATATAGTAATTTTAATTATTGTGTAAAGGAACCAATATAAGAAAAACTAAAATTTAGCCAGTGTTTTCTAGGTTTATTTAATTTTTTAATCATTCACTTTGGTTTCTTTTCTGTAGCCCTTTCTTATCCCAAGTGCATAGACGGTGTAAGTGGAAACAACATGCAAATGTCCTCCTCTGAGGGCTGTAGCTCAGTATAGTATATAATTGCAGCGCCCATCTGGCACAGTCTCACAAAAGCACATGTAGGAGTTTAGTTATAAAAATATTCAGGTGACAGGATGCCAGATGTTTTGCATCGTTATCATCTTTGAATTTCCTCTTATTTTATCAACTAACAGAACTTCAGTGTAATGACCTTCACATTCATGCATTTTCTTTTGATCTCGACAAAAATCAGAAAAATTAGGACTGTGAAGAAATAGGGTATAAGATACCCTATTTAGGCACATAGGCACACACTTTGCACATATCCCCCTTACAACAGCGAAATACTATAATTTATACAGCATAGCCTACTTTAATATCATGTCTTTGTGTAGGTACTTAGCTATAAACTATGAACTATGCTCTTTTCTAGATAGAAATGTAATCTCATGTCTCAGTTGGTCCTTGTGAATTCATGTGAGTCTGGATAACCTTAGCAGTAACGTGAACACTAAGCCTTAAATATGAAGTCTTTGTCATTTTTCCAAAGTCCTCTTTCTTTTTCACTTTGATATATGTGATCAATACAAATAAATTTTGAATATCCATAGCCAACTCCAAGAGCCACTCCTACTCAATACTGCTCCTTAGTCAGAATCATGATGTCTCCATTGCATAAAAAGAGTAACCTGTAAAATACAATCTGCATTAGTTTGAATGGAACATAATCAGCTGCTTCAAAGACAATGAGAAGCTAACCAATGATAATCATAATTTATGGTCCTGTGTGTTTTGTTCGTCAGGAATACATCTATGATAGGTCTCATTGCGGAGGTTTCCCTAGTTATCTTCATAAAACATCTTTGAATAAATTGTGTCATGTTGAAACTCTTGCTTCCAAAATGCATTCTTTATTTTGACACAAAATTCCACATGAAATACTTTGGGATGTATGAGATTTCCAAATGCTTTCAAGGTTTTGGATTTCTATACTGAAAGTGATGGTTGCAGAATCCACTGAAATATCCAACTTAAAAATGGTCCAGAAGCCAAGGAAAATGATTCAGATAAATATACTGTTTCTTGAGAGTCTGCCTCTCTTATTATTATTAGGTAGTGGTGTATAGAAGGACCAGCCACCTTATCAGTCTAGGAAAAAAAAAAGTTCTATATCCAGCAGTCAAGGGCTTGCTCTGGTCAGTGATTTTACTCTTATAAATATTCTAAATGAGGAATTAGATTTTTGCTTCCTCCTTATGTCCATTATTCAAATTTCTTAGAAATAGAACCACTATCCTGGAAAATAGCTGTTCCCCTTACATTTATAATAAGTTGGAATAGCTTGAGGGATGTGGAGAGATCAATATGTCTGCATATTGTGCTTCTCCACTTGATTGCTTGCAATCACAATGAAAATTTGAAGGAAAATATTTTCTTGGGCTTAAATGCCAGGTTCTGTTAAGCATGATTTCTTAATCATCAATAATATTTTATCAAAGTAAATATATTTATTTTTACATAAGTAATATGTCCACATATGCATTAGTTATTGTACAAAAATATTACAATAATTCCCTATGCTGTGAAACTGCTCATTATACTTTCATTATGTTGTAAAGCTGAGTGTATAGAGAAACTTCAACCTGGGGCAAATGAGTATCCACTGTGGATGAAAATTACATGTACCTCTGGAATATACTAGGCTAACATGCATTTGATCACTGTGAACCTGAAGATGAATGGTTTTATTTCAGTCAATAAATACTGAGCTTGAAATCTAGAGGTTGGGTAATCATAAATACATATGTTATAGTTGTACTTTTAAAATTCATCTTGAGAATAGAACTAATTTATTTAATTAGAATGGAATAAAAGCAGGCTCCAGAAATTTGTGAAATGAGACAAAAATTAAAATCACATAGTTATTAGTGACAGAACTGAAAGTACAGCTTAGCCTTAGACCAAACAATCCAGATTCCAGTACACTCTACCATATGTAACAAGTGCAGAAAACACACACACACACACACACACGCACACACGCACACACGCACACACGCACACACGCACACACCTCAACATGGATCTAGCCCAAGCCTGCTACACTTAAAAGATTCTAAGCGCACATTAGTTTGAATGAAGACAATGAAAATTTAAAAAGTAGGCAGCATGAAAAAGGTAAATGTAAACTTGACAGGATGGTTATTAAAGTAACTCTTCAAACATATCAGAAAAGACTGTCCTGTAATATATCACTTAACAATTGTCAGAGAATGAAATCTGTTTTATTATTTCATGTTTCCGTTAATCATGCAAGCTATGAGGACAAATCCATTCCCTTTTCTCCAGATATACTCAGTTGAGGTACTAGCATTCATAGCACCAACACAAACTTAAAAATATACACATGTCCTACGTTTTTTTGCACTTTATAAAACTTTGGTTTTGGTCTGCCTAATAGTAAATTTATAGCTCTATAGGAAGCATATATTTTTATACCAATAGATGTAATAGAGTGGGCAAGTATTTGTGTTTTTATGTATGTGTATTGATTTTATAATATTGTTTATCTGGCATACACCAGAATTTATTTATTCCAGATATATTTTGTATTGCATTTTCAGAGACAAATAATCTTCAATATTGATATGGCAAATCTATAACTGATTTTGCATCTTGTTATATATTAAATATGATGGAAAAGAAGAGCATAATTACACTGAGTGTTAAAATATTGGGATTCTTAATTTGCTTCATTCCCAGGTGAGGAAAACTAAACAAAATAAATAATCTTTACTAGAGAAAGGAGTTCAATCACACAAGAATAAAAGTTCTTGACTCCAAACAAATGAACACTTTTATGTAAGAAAACCATTGAGAACTTCAAATCATATCGAATGTTTAAATTTGCTCAAAGATACTTTAATATATACAATTCAAAATAAAATTTTACATATTTAAAGCTAGGGTTTAGTCCTAAAAACACAACTAAAATAATCCCATTATATAAATAAAGAATTGCCATAAAGAAATTGTAAGTAGTACTAGATGCTAGATTTACCTAGAAAAACTCGTCTTCATCTTCAAAAATTGAGTATGGGCGCTAGGAAAATAGCTAACTATATACCTGAACCTTTGATACTAGGGCCAAATGTGGCAAGCCAAAACCCCTTCTAGATTTATAAAACTCTTTGCGGAATTATAGTTCCATAAAGCTAAAATTAAATTGTTAGGAATTCATATAAAAGCATGATAGTCCTGTTTTTAATTGTGCATTGTTTTAAACAAAATGTCATCCTTAAGCTTTAGTTTTATAGAGCTAGCAGTCTAACAAAAAGACTTTTCAAAATGATAATATTAATGAATTCCAGTATTTCTTGAAGAAATCTAGTGCTTTCATTCAGTTTTCATATCCTATGAAAGGGAGAAAAAAAGAAAGAACTATGTAAGGTGGGTGTTTTGCATAACTAGTCTGAGAAAACTTTTGAGTTCAACAACTTTCTAAGTCTAGAGCTTAAAAATATAGCTTCAAGAAAGATAATTCCATGATAAGAAAGATACACATAAGGGTACATGGAGCGGAGTTGAGATTTCTGTTGGATTAAAATATTCATCCATTCCTAGATAGTAATTCTTAATCCAGGAGAAGTTTAAATTTTAAAAAATTAACTTCTCTTTTAATACCAACGTAAAGAAGATATAAACAAACTAAAATAATGAAAATTTAAGCAGATAATAGAATTGGCAGAGTGCAAATAAAAAAGGTATAACTGACATCAGAATGATTAAGATAATCATCAATAAGGATTCTCAGGTCCACATTTAAATCTGTGACTAATACAAAATAATCATGGGAAATTCAAATATAGTATTGTAAATATAGTCACTAATATTGTAAAAACTATGCATGGTGCCAGGTGGGTACTTGAATTATTGGGGTGGGGGAAGGATTTAATAAATTATATGAATGTCTAACCATTATGCTGTACACCCCAAACTAATCCTATCTAATAAAAGAGAAAGATTCAAATTGACTGTGGCCCAGAATGCTTACCATTGGCTAATCAGGGAGATATGCAAATTAACTGCCAACCAAGATGGCGGCCGGCAGCCAGGCACCTGAAGTGAACAGGAGGCTTGCTTGCTCCAGTGACGGAGGAAGCCAAGGTTCCCCGCCTGCTGCTGCCGGCCTCTGAGCTGCAACTCTAAGAAACATTGTTGCAAATATAGAAGGTAAACATTCCCCAGAAACCAGCTTTCAGCCAGCAGGGCTTCAGCCAGCAGGATCACAACAGTGTTACAATTATAGAACCCAAACAAACCCAGATCCCTGCTTTCAGCAGTGGAGGTCTCATAGCTGGAGCTGAGCCTCAGAGCTAAAACCGGCTCTCAGCTCCAGTGACAGCCATAGAAGGTAAATAAATTCCAGAATAAAAAAAGAAAAGAAAAAAAGGAGTGGCTGGGAGCCTCAGTTCCCTGCCAGCCTGAAAACAGCCATCATCCCCTCACCCAGACTGGCCAGGCACCCCAGTGGGGACCCCCACCCTGAAGCAACAAGATGGTGGCTAATTTGCATACTGAAGGCAGGCGGCAGCAGGCAAGGCTGTCTGGGGTCTGGGACCCGGATCTGTGACCCTGC
>NW_005370992.1:896578-900374 GCF_000412655.1 Myotis brandtii
GAATTAATGAGAGAAAACGTTGATTCTCCTGCTGCCCACGAAGGTGGAAAGTGAAGTGGGGAGACATGTGGGGAGTGAGCGAGGTTCCCTGTCTGGGGGTTCCAAATCTGCTGTTGGTTTCTTTCACCGCTGACTAGAGATATACAGGGTGTCCCCCCAAAATGTATACACACTTTGAATACCTACTAATTCCAATGGTTTTAAGCATAAGAAAGAAACAACAATGGAGCTGTTATCTGTTAAAAGTGTGGGCACAAACAGGTAGTTGGACATTCCCTGAGGGGTCTCAGATTGGAGAGGGTGAAGGCCAGACTGAGGGGCCCCTTTCCTCACCCCCTACCCCAGTGCAGGAATTTCCTGCACCGGGCTACTAGTATTAAATATATTGAATGTCAACTGTAGTTGACAAAAATAGTAACAAAAATAAATCTATCATTATGATATTATTGTCTCACAGGAACGATTAATTATGGGATGAGGAAGACTGTCCACTGAATCGGCTAAGTTCATTTATCTCAAATATCAGAGAACCATTCAAATTCATTTTTTAAAATATATGTATCCTTTTTTAGTACCATCCCTATGGTTAAAATATATTCTGAGAGGTCTTTACAGTTTTAGGTTGGAAAAAAATAAGTTTTCTTGGTGTAACTGGGAGCCCCAAGGTCTAGATGAATTTCCATGAAGAGCTCTGAATTATGAGTTCTTAGGCAGGTCCAAACATATTATATTTATTAGACATGGAACTGAATAAACGGTAGAGTTGAAGAACTTAATTCCTCATATGAATTCAGAGTGTTGGGGAAAGTACTTATTAATCTTCTCTACTAGATGACTAGAATGGCTGCAAAAAAAACAGCAAATTTTAGTGTGAGAATATTTTATATGGATTAGAAGTTGTGTTCTGCTCTTATTACTGTGAAAGAAACTGCCTACACATCTTAGCCTACACAGTATGTGGAATGAAAATATTTTTTAGTATTTGTCAACAATCAGAGCAAAGTACACAGACACACACATATTTAAGGGCAACAAATTGTTTTGCTGATATATTTTTTTCAGTATGTTAAAAATGAATCAGTAATTCTAAAAGCTCTGATTGTAGTATCAAATTTTATGGTCAATATGTTTTCTTACTGTGGATTCTAAAATTTAAACATTTATTTCCCTTCCAGATGTATGTACAGACATACCCATACCATACACTCACACACACACCGCGCATACTAGTACACACCTCAAACACTCATACACCCAAACAGAGGCAACTCTCAAACAGTCAATGTAATAATAGAGGAATATGCAAATTAGACAGGATGCCGTAACGCACGACCCATCTACAAGCGAGGAGAGCTACAGGAGGGCAGGGCAGCGAACTAGGAGCGGCGGAGAGCTACCAGCGGCGGACAAGGTGGACAGCATGGACAGCTGAGGCAGGTGGCAGCGAGCTACTCATGCACAGATTCACGTACAGGGCTACTAGTTTTAACATCAAGCTCTTAGGCTGGACAGACCAGACAGAGGGAGCTGGCTTGGCACTCTTAATTTTGAACATGTAACTCCATCTTTAAATGGGAAGGGCACCAAATAACCACAGTTCGGGGACAACCATCATTGACTGTTGTCTGTAAGGTTAAATATGGTATTGGACAACACATACATTATTTCATTGGCTTTCTCATTATGATACTGATAATTTAGGAAAAATTCATACACACAGCTCAATTAACAAATTTGTTTGCTTCTTTTAAATAGCTAAGGTTACATCGTTCCAGTGACTTATATGTTAATTTCTTTCAGATTAGAAAATGCCATCATTGTTTCCATAAAGCTGGCAAGCTTCATTATCTCTTGTGTTATATTACAAAGGCTTTCTTCAATACCTTCTCTTAACTGTCATCCTAAGAGATGTTTTAGAGAAAACAAAAAACAAACAACAAAAAAAATTGACTGTGGAAACTTTATAGTATGTAGCTTTCCTGAAGACTCAAGTTGGTTGTTTATATTTTAAAGAGGAAACCTTTGTTTAGAAGAATGATGCACTTATTATTTATTTATTTACCTAAAGCTCCCTGACATGTTGCTTATCCTTCCTTTTTCTTTATAACATTTTTAAAGCCTCTTCAAAATAGTCCTGATGTAAACAACACGACGTTTGTGGAATGTGTCACTATCACATTTATTTCAAAGAAAACTTTTTCTAACATCTAACATAATAGGTGCACAAACTAGTAAAACATTGGCAATAATTGAAAGAAAAATTAAAACAAATTCACTTATTTGTGGTATATAAGAAAACAAAACAAATGAATACATAAAACAAGACAGAAACGGACCCCTAGATAGAGAGAACAAGTTGATGGTTGGCAAAGGGGAGAGGGGAGAGGGGATGGGAGGATGGGAATTAAAAAAAAAGAAGAAAAGAAAAGAAAAAATGGTGAAAAGGTTTATTACAGAAATTTTCATTTTAATAGAAATCCATGTCTACATACATCTATCACACATCAATCAAATCAGAATATTATCTTTAGTTCCTAAAAGTCTGATGTAGCTCTCCTTGAAGAGAAAGTATCTTAAAGCATCATCCGTTCTTTCTACTCCCCACACTTATAATTGTGATGTTCACTATTTCATTTCAGGCACAACTGGCTTTTTTTATGCTGTGCCTTCTCGCAGAAATCTCTGGCATACAGTTCTGACAAATGTGTACTGTCATGTAATCAACACTATCATCAGAATCTAAACAGTTCCATAAGCCCCCAAATTCCCTTGTGTGGCAAATTTGCAGTCACCTTTGAATATTTATTTCTTCTCTCAGTTGTGTTCATTTTATGTATTTTGAGGCTTTAATATTAAGTTCATAAACATTTATTATGATAACCTTTTTCTTTGTGAGCTAATATTTTCTTAATTATGCAATATCCTTTTTTATTCCTGGTGATATGCCTATTGCAGAGTCTAATTTTCTAATATTAATATAGGTATTAAAGTTTTCTTTTTATTCATTTGAACAATATTTTAAAAATTATTTTACTTATTACTTATACCTGTATTGATACTTAAAATGGATTTCATGTAGTCAACATGTAATTGGGTATTCTCTATCTTCATCTGTTGGTTATAAACTAATTATATTTAACATAAGTACTGATTTGTTGGGATATGTTTTCTACTATTTAATTGTTTGTGTCTATCTTCTCAGTGTTTTGTCCTCCTTGCTCATTTTCCCTGTCTTCTTTTGAATTATTTAATATTTTAGTATTCTATTTTATTTTATACATAGGCACTTATATTTTGGATTGATTTTTTTACTCCTTGTTCTTGGAATTCCAATATCTATACCTCAGATTCTCCATCTACTTGCCATTAGTATTTTTCTACCTCATGTAAAATTGTGAAGCCTTAATCCTCAATCATCCCAACTTGAGGAGTAATGGCTAAAGGGTGCAGAATTCCTTTTTGGGTTAATGAAAATGTTCTAGAATTGATAGTCCCTACTAGATGCACAATTCTGTAAAAACACTAAAATACATTGAACTGTACACCTCATATGGATGAATTGCATAGTTTATTTTCCACTTTTTTAAAAATAAAAAATAAAAATAAAATTGTAAAGCCTTGCAACCGTATGAATCCATTTCCGCTCCACCTCATATCAACTAACTTTTATTTTAAAACTGCTATACATATTACATCTCCATACATCAAAAATATGCCAGATTATATTATTTACTTATGCATGCATTTATATATTTATACTAGAGGCCCGGTGCACAAAAATTTGTGCACTCGGGGG
>NW_005370992.1:901588-910932 GCF_000412655.1 Myotis brandtii
AGGCGGGGAACGTTGGAGTCCGCCGTCACTGGAGCAAGCAAGCCTCCCTGTTCGCTTCAGTGCATGGCGCTGGCCGCCATCTTGGCTGACAGTTAATTTGCATAAGGATATGCTGATTAGCCAATGGGAAGGGTAGTGGTCGTACGCTAATTACCATGTTTCTCTTTTATTAGTGTAGATATAAGTAAGTGAATGTGTGTATTTATTTTGCTGTCAATAGTATTACATTTTTTTAATTGTAAGATAGAAATTATTTTATATTTCCCTAGCGATTTATCATTTTTCCTTCAGCTACAAGAACTTTCTTTAGCATTTCTTTTTAAGCAAGTCTGCTGGGAACAAAGTTTCTTCGTGTTCCTATACCTAGCAATGTCTTTAATTCCACTTTAAAGAATGGACTTTTTTTTTTTTTACTGGATATAAAATACAAATTTATAGTACATGTATTACAAAATTTTAAATATTTCATTCCAGTATGTTCTGGTTTCCATGGCTTTTATGAAATTCTCACAATTATTGTTCCTATATATTTATTGTGTTGCTTTTATTTCTTGACACCTTCAAGATGTTTAAATTTATATTTGCTGTTGATCATTTTGATTATGTGTCTAGGCATGGTTTTCTTTGAATTTACTGTCCCTTGGGATTCACTGAGCTTCTTACATGTCTAAATTTTTGCCATTGACCATATTTGGGAAGTCTTTGAGCACTATATCTTCTAGCACTTTTTTCTACACTAATTCCTCACTTCTTTACTTCTGAAACTTTACTTATATGATTGTTAGATCTTTTAAAATTGTTCAAAAGATATTAGACTTTATTCATCTTTTTTGATACTTCTCTGTTTTTCACACCATCTAATTGAATTCATCTAGTATCTTTAAGTTACCAGACACTTTTCTCTGTGATTTCAAGTTTGCTATTGGGAATCACCTAAATTATTTCTCAAATATTATACTTTGCAGTGCCAAAATTTCAAAATGATTACTTTTAGTATACTTTCTTTTTTCTGTTGACAACTCATATCTTTTCAATTTTTCAAGTGTCTTTTTATTTACCAAAAGAAGCCTAGTTCTAATATCTGCTTTATTATTTTTTTATTATTATTATTTGAGAATTCCAAATCTGGGTCATATAAACATTGGCATGTGTTTGTTGTGTTTTTCATTGTAGTTTGGTTAAGATTTCCTCGGAGTTTTGTTTATTGTTTGTTTTTTAGTAATTCTGAACTGCAATTTTAAATAACATGGTGCATAGACTATGTTTTGTTATAATCTTCTGGAGAAAATCAGTATGTTGTTGTTTTTATTGGTGGAGTTCAGCAGTCAGTCCATGTGATTAGTAGTAGGCTTTCATTTTTGCCCTATCTTTTGTGGATGTTGGTTTAAATCTCAGTTCAATTTTCAAAGTCTTTACTATGATGTTTTGAGTTTGTCTTGTGCATGTTTGTTGTGTGGTTTAATCTGAGACATGGTTCATAGCTTAAGTTTATATCTCAGTGTCTCTGGGATTCTAATCTGAGTCATTCCCATACATGCATAGTTCAAGGTTGAACCCTATTCTTATGAGGATTCATACACGAAATTATGAATTTCCTCAGCTCTTTCTTCTCTACCGTGACCCCACACCTGCCTGCAGAGTTCTCTTCTTGAGGTTCTTCTGGCTGTCATTATACATAAAATTCCTATCAGAGACTTAGCTATTCACTTCACTGTTTTACTGTGCAGCTCTAAGACTTAGGATGGTTTTCCAAGATTAAAAAAAAAAAGGCTCAAGATAAAAAAGAAAAACATACAAATAATGAAACTCCCTCCCTTTTGGGATTGTTTTTTGTTTTTATTTTTTTTTTTTCCCTTTCTGATAGTTCTTTTCTGATATATCAAAATGCAACTGGTTTCTGGATATTTATTTTGTATCCTAATGGTTTACTAAATTCTTTTATCAGTTCTAGTAGTTTTTTGATAGGATATTTAGGGTTCTCTATATACAGTATCATGTTATCTGCAGTTAATGACAGTTTTACTTCATCCTTTTCAATTTGGATGCCTTTTATTTCTTCTTGACTGATTGCTGTGGCTAGGACTCCCAGTATTATCCTATCTAATAATAGACAAACATGGTAATTAACCGTACCTCCAACACGCTTCCCATTGGCTAATCAGGGTGATATGCAAATTAACTGCCAACCAAGATGGCGGTTAATGGCCAACAAAGATGGCGGCTAATTTGCATACTACAGGCAGGGCGGGACAGCGCCATCCCGCCTGCCCCGCTGCCATCCGGGCCTGCTTTCTGCAACCCGGGTGGCAGGCAGCCCGTATGGGACCCGACCCAGGGCTGGCCAGCTGGACCACAGCGATCTGCCACTGGCCACGCCCACAAATGGCCCTCCTATGGGGATCCCTGGTTGGTGGGTGCTAATGCACCAATCAGCCACCGGCTTCACCCACAAACAGCCTTCCCATGGTGATCCTGGGTTGGTGGTTGCTAATGCACCGATCAGCCACTGGCTACGCCGACAAACGGCCCTCCCGTGGGGATCCCAGGTTGGCAGGTGCTAATGCACTGAGCAGCCACCGGCTGTGCCCACAAACGGCCTTCCCGCTGGGATCCCAGGTTGGCAGGTGCTAATGCACCTATCCGCCACTGGCCACACCCACAAATGGCCCTCCCACAGGGATCCTGGGATGGCAGGTGCTAATGCACCAATCAGCCACCGGCTGTGCCCACAAATGGCCCTCAGCTGGGATCCGTGGCTGGCAGGTGGTAATGCACTGATCACAAACAGTCCTCCCTCGGGGATCCCGGGTTGGTGGGTGCTAATGCACTGATCTGCCAACACGCACACCTGGGCCGCCTTTGCCCTGCGCAAACTATGCACCTGGGAGAGGGGAGTGGGGCCCCTGAGAGCAGGGCGAGAACTGCTCGGGGTTTGCATTAGGCAGCCCAGAGCCGAGTGCGAACTATGCAGCCAGGAGAGGGGTGAGGGGCCGCTGGGAGCAGGGCAGGAACTTCCGGGGGTTTGCATCAGGCCGCCCAGAGCGGAGTGCGAACTATCCCAACCGGTAGCTGCTTGCTCATTCACTTACTTGCTCATTCATTCACTCATTCACTCACTCAGCAAACCCTCTCAGGTCCCTGGCACCAGGCCAGGCACTGAAGGTGAAGCAGGATAAAACAGAGCTATGTTCTCAAGATGTTAGTAATTCAGTATGCAGCCAGGAGAGGGGCACCAGGCCACTGGGAGCAGGGTGGGAACTTTCCCACGTGGGCTTCAGGCAGCTGGGAGTGGGGCCGGAACTTCTAGATTAAAAAAAAAAAGGCTCAAGATAAAAAAGAAAAACATACAAATAATGAAACTCCCTCCCTTTTGGGATTGTTTTTTGTTTTTATTTTTTTAGTTTCCCTTTCTGATAGTTCTTTTCTGATATATCAAAATGCAACTGGTTTCTGGATATTTATTTTGTATCCTAATGGTTTACTAAATTCATTTATCAGTTCTAGTAGTTTTTTGATAGGATATTTAGGGTTCTCTATATACAGTATCATGTTATCTGCAGTTAATGACAGTTTTACTTCATCCTTTTCAATTTGGATGCCTTTTATTTCTTCTTGACTGATTGCTGTGGCTAGGACTCCCAGTATTATCCTATCTAATAATAGACAAACATGGTAATTAACCGTACCTCCAACACGCTTCCCATTGGCTAATCAGGGTGATATGCAAATTAACTGCCAACCAAGATGGCGGTTAATGGCCAACAAAGATGGCGGCTAATTTGCATACTACAGGCAGGGCGGGACAGCGCCATCCCGCCTGCCCCGCTGCCATCCGGGCCTGCTTTCTGCAACCCGGGTGGCAGGCAGCCCGTATGGGACCCGACCCAGGGCTGGCCAGCTGGACCACAGCGATCTGCCACTGGCCACGCCCACAAATGGCCCTCCTATGGGGATCCCTGGTTGGTGGGTGCTAATGCACCAATCAGCCACTGGCTTCACCCACAAACAGCCTTCCCATGGTGATCCTGGTTACAACCAGTTGACTGGTCACTATGATGCACACTGACCACCAGGGGGCAGATCCTCAATGCAGGAGCTGCCCCCTGGTGGTCAGTGTGCTCCCATAGCCAATCTCCTGCGGTCCCTCCCCCTGGCTGGCCAGCCCCGATTGGCCCTGATCAGGACTGGGCGACATGGCCATGGTCATGAGCCAGGCAGAGGGACCCCACCTGTGCACAAATTTGTGCACCGGGCCTCTAGTTTTGAATAAGAGTGGTGAAAGCAGACATCCCTTTCTTAGTCCTGGTCTTAAGAACACTTGTAGTTTTTGCCCATTGAGTATGCTGTTGGCTGTGGGTTTCTCATATATGGCCTTTATTTTGTTGAGATATGTTCCTCTATTTCCACTTTGTTGACAGTTTTTATCATAAAAGGGTGCTGGGTTTTATCAAATGCTTTTCCTGAATCTGTTGATATGATCATGTGGTTTTTATTTTGTTTATGTGGCGTTTCACATTTAATTTTTTGCAGATATTGTACCAAACTTGCATCCCCGAATTAAATCCCACTTGATCATGGTGTATGATCTTTTTCTTAAAAAAATATATATTTTTTTATTCATTTCAGATAGGAAAGGAAAGAGAGATAGAAACATCAATGATGAGAGGGAATCATTGATTGGCTGCCTCCTGCACACCCCCTACTGGGGATCGAGCCCGCAACCCTAGCATGTGTCCCTGACCAGAATCAAACCTGGGACGCTTCAGTCTGCAGAATGACGCTCTATCCACTGAGCCAAGCCAGCTAGGGCTGTATGATCTTTTTAATGTATTTCTGGATTCAGTTTGCTAATACTTTGTTGAGAATGTTAGCATCCATTTTCATTAGGGATATTGGCCTATAATGTTCTTTCTTTGTAGTGTCTTTATCTAGTTTTAGAATTAGGATAATGCTGGGCTTATAAAATGAGATTGGGAGTCTTCTCTCCTCTTCAATTTTTTGGAGTAGTTTCAGAAGGTTTGGTGTTAGTTCTTTGAAAGTTTGGTAAAATTTACACGTAAAGCCTTCCCGTCCAGGGCTTTTATTTGTTGGGAGTTTTTTTTATGACTGCTTCAATTTCACTAGTTGTGATCTATTTAGAATCTTTGGTTCTTCCTGATTTTGTTTTGTAAGACTGTATGTTTCTAGGAATTTATATATTTTGTACAGATTGTCCAATTTGCTAGCATATAATTAATTGTTCATAATATTTTTTTTACAATCCTTTATATTTCTTTGGTGTCAGTTACTTCTCTTTCATTTCTGATTTTATTTATTTGAGTCTTTTTTTTTTCTTGATGAATTTGGTTAAAGGTTTGTCAATCTTATTTATCTTTTCAAAGAACCAGCTCTTGGTTTGGTTGATTATTTGTATTGGTTTTTTTTCAGACTCCATTTTGTTTATTTCTGTTACGGTCTTTATTATTTTCTTCCATCTACTCTGTGCTTGTTGTATGTTGTTCTTTTACAAGTTCCTTTAAGTGCAAAGTTAGATTGCTAATTTGAGCTTTTTTTCTTGTTTGAGATAGGCCTTTATTTTATTGTAGTAATACTTTTTTCATCACCATTTATCCCCCTCTGTGCCCACTTCCACCTCCACTGCTCCTCCCCCCACTCCTACACTCACTACACTCTTGTCCACGTCCATGAGTTATCTCTCACTTTCCTGTGTGTGCGTTTTGCTCAACCCCCCTCACAACCCAAATGCTATGAATGTCCCACAGACTTGAGGTTCCTTTTGTTTATTTTTTTAAAGTCATGTGGGAGTTGCTTTCTGGAAATAGTTGTGAATCAGTAGAAGAGAGAGGCTGTAGTGAGTTTAGTTCACCATGACAGAAGCAGACCACACTTTAATTTTTATGTAGTCAAATATATCTGTTGTGTCTTTTTTAAGTTCACCCCTTTGGGGCTTCCTATGGTACTTAAAAAGCCACAAAATACACAGAATCTATCCTTTAAAACATATGTTAAATTAGTTACTATATTAGATGACTACACATGAATTTCCTTCTAAGTAAAATATTCTTTTCTGTAAGGGTGGTCTGGAAATACATTTGTATGGATATTTTACATATAGTAATTTTGAATTATTTTATTGAAAAATAAAATATAGTGGTTCAACAAATACATGTTAGGTTTTTCATCATGAATAATATAAAATACTAGATAATTTACTTCATATATGTGTGTATATACAATTTATATTTCAGAGCATTTTAAATATAAATTATTTATTTCAATTTTTTAAAATTTTCTCTTGGTTAGGTTCATAATTGGAAATTTTAGATTGAGCCCCTGGCTTTTTCTATATGTTTTATAATTCATTTGGATTCATACTAGGGAAGAGTTAATATATTGAAATATTTTTGACACCTTTAGGTATCATAATTCCATAAGTCCATATGGTAATTACATAATTACAAGCTGTCAGTTTATGATTGCTGATACTTGTAATATTTTGCAATTACATAATTTGACCTGATTACAATTATAAAAAGAGTATAGTAAATGACTAAAATTACTGTTTAGTTTTTTAGAAACACAAAACTGTATTCTAAAATAAGTTAAGGGAGAAGATGTGTAATTCCATCTGTACAGGCACTAGAAGAAAATTCATATAGATAATGTATTTTTCTACAGAATGTGAGAAAATTAGATTTTTGTCTTTCTATAACATTTGGCAATTAACATTAAATCTACTAAGCCTATGTGTAATCTATTGACATGTGTAATACAATTAGTCAAACATTATTTTACGAAGGCAACATTATTAACTGCTTTGACTTCTTTCTCACTAATTTGAAGTTATTTTGTCATTTTAGAGACACAGATAATCCAAAAAGAAAAAAAAATTATAAAGGTGACATTACCATTTGTATCTGTATGTTTTTCATTACTCTTATAAAATTCATGGCCCACTAATAATAGGAATTGAGCACCTACAAAATTATCAGCATGTGTACATATTACATTACTTTATTTAAGAAAATGTTCTTCTCCAGCTGAAAGTTAATTCCTTAAGTTTTTCTCCATATAAATTCCATTTGTCTGTTGTTTGGCATCCGCATCTGCTGATAAACACTATCAATTCTGAATTATATCAACAGGCAATATTATAGTTGCCTAAATATGACTTGTATTAAAGAAAGATTTTATTATTATTATTTCACTGCTTGTGAATTACTCTTATGAAAACACTAACTTTTGTTAGAATTCAAGAATGCTACTTTCCAGCTAAAATATCACTAAAGACTCTCTGCTATTGACCAAGTTAGCATAAATTACTCCATCTGGCACTTAGGACTCTATAATGTTGCTACAGCCTAGATTTATGTATGTTTCTTATAGTGTGTATTTCACAATTGCCAGTAAAAATCCACTTACTGTTCATCAGACATGTCCTAAGCTTTTTTTTTTTCGGTCACAATTTTACCTAGTTCTGTTGCTCCAATGTTCATTCTTACAGCCAATAAGTATTTATTAAATGCAAACTCAGTGGCACACATTCTTGGGTATGAAAAATGAACAGGACAGAAATCTTGCCTTGAAGTAGTTAATTACACAATGACAACATATTCCTGAATGTGATTATTGTTTATATCAATATTGTCACCATGTGGGAACAGGTATGGTGCAATATGAACAAAAAATAAAGACCCCATTCTTCTGGAAGTAAAGAAAGTGTTGAGAAAAGCTTTTCAGACTAGTTAACACCTGAGCTGAGTATTGACTAATAATGGTTCAGCAAGCAAGCAAAGTGGAAACAAACCCTATGTGCTTCCATCAAAGGGGAATCTATTTGGCTTATAATTTTTATATCAAGTACTACCTACTTCACATGCTTTCTCTATGTCACCAATCCAATAAGCATTCTCCCTTTTTTGATCCTGTGTAGCATAATTTTGTATAACCTTCTGACATATTAGCACTTGTCTATTCTCCTGTTTGTAGTTTGGAAACACAGCAAAACGTTTGTATCTATTACTGCAACAAAAATATTTAATAATGGCCCTAGCTAGTTTGGGTCAGTGGATAGAGGGTAAGCCCACAATTAAAGGGTCCCTGTTTTGATTCCGGTCAAGGGCACATACCTCTGTTGCAGGTTTGATAGGATCCCTGGCCCTGGCCAGGAAGCATGTGAGAGGCAACCAATCGATGTTTCTCTCCCACACAGTTTCTCTCTCTGTGTCTCTTTCTCCTTGCCTTCCACTTTCTGTATAAATAAATGAAAAAATATCCTCAGGTGAGAATTAACAAAAACAAAACAAAACAAACAAAAAAGTTAATAGAGTTCCTTTTTGAGTTTCCTACATATTCTTTACACATACCACTTTTTAATTTTAAAAAATCATGAGATTTTTAAATGTAATCTATATCATATTACCCTCTGCAAAGGTGATCTGAATTAATATATTGCTCTTCCAGAAAGATGATTCTGTCTGAGTAAGAAATTATAAAAATTATTTTTGGGGAGTGAAGCAGGGGTTCTTTACTGTAGCCTTGGAACACATAATATTAGGAACAGCCTTAATAACCACTCAGGTGCTTTAATGTAGGGAAGTAGGATTTCCACTGTATTCCGTTAGTGTAAAATTCAGTAGTAAAGGGTCATTAGGAACTGTTAAATGTATTTTATTTGTCACCATTCAATTTGTAAGTTTTACTGAGAGGGGAGTTCAGAAACCCTCAGTTGGATGTGACCCCTCCCAAGACAAGGGAGGGCACTTGAATAGGTTCACATGAGTATGATTTAAAACTTCAGTTAGTCAAGATTGTTATCTCTTTCCACCCCAATATCTTCACTATCTAAATCTATCTTGGTATTTAAATGGATCGAGACTTTCTGTGATGTGGCAAAGGAAACTTTATGTCGGGGTATATTTAGTTTGGTTTTAGTGAGATGTCCACACTCACTTTTGTGAGTAGTTATTCCTAATTGTTCAGGTAAAGGGAAGGCTCCCAGGATGCTCTTGCGACACCGTGAACCAGCTCTCCCCATCTCAATACAAAGGTAGAGAACAAGATATCAACACGTTCTAAATCTCGTTGTAAATATTTTTAAATTTAAGGAGAAATAATATCTGAAAGGTATGGAGCCAGTAACAAATGTGGAAAAAAAATTTCTAATTCTCAGACATAGACAATTCTAAGCAGGAGATTTTCCAACAAGACCCACTCAAACGAAAGTTCTCCCCTGCCAGAAAAATACTCAGTAAATAATCATAAAGACACCACGTATGTTTATTTTCTTCCTTAAGGGAATTTCCTGAAATAAATTGACATTTTCTATGCTAGCAGGGAACATA
>NW_005370992.1:911647-913175 GCF_000412655.1 Myotis brandtii
ATCTGCCCTCCACGGAGGACTTCCACGCCCTGGTCTCGGCCGCCATGAAGGCTGATAACACCTGTGGCCTCCTCAAGTGCCGGGCCAGCGTCGTGACTCTGGGCCAGCTCTGCCCACACTGCAACCACCGCTACTGTCTCAGCCACTGCCCGCCCGAGATCCATGGCTGTGGGGAGAGGGCCCGCGCCCACGCCCGGCAGATAATCAGTTGGGAGGCAGTGCTGTACGCCGGCAGTGGGGCCAAGGACCGGTCCCTGGACCCTGCCAAGAGGGCCCAGCTGCAGAGGAGCCTGGATAAGAAGCTGGGCGAGCTAAGCAGCCAGAGGAGGAGCAAAAGGAGGGAGAAGGAGATGTGAGCCAGCCCGCACACCCTCCGGCCTTGTCTTTGCAAATGCCGGTGGGGGCAAGCGGCAGTCCCCGGTGCTTTCTGTGCCTTATAGCTGCTCCAGTGACCAGGGCTGCATGAGCAAGCGAGGGGCCTCTGGGAGGAGGTGGGTCCTCGGGCCCAGCGTGCCCTGCCTTGCGCTGGGGTGGGGGCGGGCTGCAGATTTTTTAAAATTTTCTCTTGGTTAGGTTCATAATTGGAAATTTTAGATTGAGCCCCTGGCTTTTTCTATATGTTTTATAATTCATTTGGATTCATACTAGGGAAGAGTTAATATATTGAAATATTTTTGACACCTTTAGGTATCATAATTCCATAAGTCCATATGGTAATTACATAATTACAAGCTGTCAGTTTATGATTGCTGATACTTGTAATATTTTGCAATTACATAATTTGACCTGATTACAATTATAAAAAGAGTATAGTAAATGACTAAAATTACTGTTTAGTTTTTTAGAAACACAAAACTGTATTCTAAAATAAGTTAAGGGAGAAGATGTGTAATTCCATCTGTACAGGCACTAGAAGAAAATTCATATAGATAATGTATTTTTCTACAGAATGTGAGAAAATTAGATTTTTGTCTTTCTATAACATTTGGCAATTAACATTAAATCTACTAAGCCTATGTGTAATCTATTGACATGTGTAATACAATTAGTCAAACATTATTTTACAAAGGCAACATTATTAACCGCTTTGACTTCTTTCTCACTAATTTGAAGTTATTTTGTCATTTTAGAGACACAGATAATCCAAAAAGAAAAAAAAATTATAAAGGTGACATTACCATTTGTATCTGCATGTTTTTCATTACTCTTATAAAATTCATGGCCCACTAATAATAGGAATTGAGCACCTACAAAATTATCAGCATGTGTACATATTACATTACTTTATTTAAGAAAATGTTCTTCTCCAGCTGAAAGTTAATTCCTTAAGTTTTTCTCCATATAAATTCCATTTGTCTGTTCTTTGGCATCCACATCTGCTGATAAACACTATCAATTCTGAATTACATCAACAGGCAATATTATAGTTGCCTAAATATAACTTGTATTAAAGAAAGATTTTTATTATTATTACTAGTGGCCCGGGGCACGAAATTCGTGCACGGGGGGGGGGGTGTTCCTCAGCCTG
>NW_005370992.1:914092-929475 GCF_000412655.1 Myotis brandtii
CCAATCGCCATGGTGGGGGTCCGCGGTTGCCTCCTGGCCTGCGCCCTGGCCCTCCTGCCCTCCTATTGCCATGGCGATCACCGGCTGCAGGCCAGCCGGCAACCCCGGCTTTCCGATGGCGATCACCAGCTGGGGGGTGGGGAAAGGCAGCCTTTGCCCACCCCCCAGCTCTTGCCTGCTGCCTAGGTTGCCTATCACCATTCTTCAGTCCTTCCCCTTTCACCTCCCATCATTGCGAGTATGCAAATTAACTGCCATCTTTGTTGGCGGTTACCGCCATCTTGGCTGGCAATTAATTTACATATCGCCCTGATTAGCCAATGAGGGTAGCGGTCCTACGCTAATTACCATGTTTCTCTTTTATTAGTGTAGATTTCACTGCTTGTGAACTACTCTTATGAAAACACTAACTTTTGTTAGAATTCAAGAATGCTACTTTCCAGCTAAAATATCACTAAAGACTCTCTTTCTCCATATAAATTCCATTTGTCTGTTGTTTGGCATCCGCATCTGCTGATAAACACTATCAATTCTGAATTATATCAACAGGCAATATTATAGTTGCCTAAATATGACTTGTATTAAAGAAAGATTTTATTATTATTATTTCACTGCTTGTGAATTACTCTTATGAAAACACTAACTTTTGTTAGAATTCAAGAATGCTACTTTCCAGCTAAAATATCACTAAAGACTCTCTGCTATTGACCAAGTTAGCATAAATTACTCCATCTGGCACTTAGGACTCTATAATGTTGCTACAGCCTAGATTTATGTATGTTTCTTATAGTGTGTATTTCACAATTGCCAGTAAAAATCCACTTACTGTTCATCAGACATGTCCTAAGCTTTTTTTTTTTCGGTCACAATTTTACCTAGTTCTGTTGCTCCAATGTTCATTCTTACAGCCAATAAGTATTTATTAAATGCAAACTCAGTGGCACACATTCTTGGGTATGAAAAATGAACAGGACAGAAATCTTGCCTTGAAGTAGTTAATTACACAATGACAACATATTCCTGAATGTGATTATTGTTTATATCAATATTGTCACCATGTGGGAACAGGTATGGTGCAATATGAACAAAAAATAAAGACCCCATTCTTCTGGAAGTAAAGAAAGTGTTGAGAAAAGCTTTTCAGACTAGTTAACACCTGAGCTGAGTATTGACTAATAATGGTTCAGCAAGCAAGCAAAGTGGAAACAAACCCTATGTGCTTCCATCAAAGGGGAATCTATTTGGCTTATAATTTTTATATCAAGTACTACCTACTTCACATGCTTTCTCTATGTCACCAATCCAATAAGCATTCTCCCTTTTTTGATCCTGTGTAGCATAATTTTGTATAACCTTCTGACATATTAGCACTTGTCTATTCTCCTGTTTGTAGTTTGGAAACACAGCAAAACGTTTGTATCTATTACTGCAACAAAAATATTTAATAATGGCCCTAGCTAGTTTGGGTCAGTGGATAGAGGGTAAGCCCACAATTAAAGGGTCCCTGTTTTGATTCCGGTCAAGGGCACATACCTCTGTTGCAGGTTTGATAGGATCCCTGGCCCTGGCCAGGAAGCATGTGAGAGGCAACCAATCGATGTTTCTCTCCCACACTGTTTCTCTCTCTGTGTCTCTTTCTCCTTGCCTTCCACTTTCTGTATAAATAAATGAAAAAATATCCTCAGGTGAGAATTAACAAAAACAAAACAAAACAAACAAAAAAGTTAATAGAGTTCCTTTTTGAGTTTCCTACATATTCTTTACACATACCACTTTTTAATTTTAAAAAATCATGAGATTTTTAAATGTAATCTATATCATATTACCCTCTGCAAAGGTGATCTGAATTAATATATTGCTCTTCCAGAAAGATGATTCTGTCTGAGTAAGAAATTATAAAAATTATTTTTGGGGAGTGAAGCAGGGGTTCTTTACTGTAGCCTTGGAACACATAATATTAGGAACAGCCTTAATAACCACTCAGGTGCTTTAATGTAGGGAAGTAGGATTTCCACTGTATTCCGTTAGTGTAAAATTCAGTAGTAAAGGGTCATTAGGAACTGTTAAATGTATTTTATTTGTCACCATTCAATTTGTAAGTTTTACTGATGGGGGAGTTCAGAAACCCTCAGTTGGATGGGACCCCTCCCAAGACAAGGGAGGGCACTTGAATAGGTTCACATGAGTATGATTTAAAACTTCAGTTAGTCAAGATTGTTATCTCTTTCCACCCCAATATCTTCACTATCTAAATCTATCTTGGTATTTAAATGGATCGAGACTTTCTGTGATGTGGCAAAGGAAACTTTATGTCGGGGTATATTTAGTTTGGTTTTAGTGAGATGTCCACACTCACTTTTGTGAGTAGTTATTCCTAATTGTTCAGGTAAAGGGAAGGCTCCCAGGATGCTCTTGCGACACCGTGAACCAGCTCTCCCCATCTCAATACAAAGGTAGAGAACAAGATATCAACACGTTCTAAATCTCGTTGTAAATATTTTTAAATTTAAGGAGAAATAATATCTGAAAGGTATGGAGCCAGTAACAAATGTGGAAAAAAAATTTCCAATTCTCAGACATAGACAATTCTAAGCAGGAGATTTACCAACAAGACCCACTCAAACGAAAGTTCTCCCCTGCCAGAAAAATACTCAGTAAATAATCATAAAGACACCACGTATGTTTATTTTCTTCCTTAAGGGAATTTCCTGAAATAAATTGACATTTTCTATGCTAGCAGGGAACATATAGAGCAGTACTGCATAAAACAAATTTGTGTATATAGGTAACATATTTTATACAACTCAACATATTAAAATTATTTTACAGAGTACTTGAGGTATCTTTTCCTTGTTTAATTACAATAGTTAAAGAAGAAATAGTCATGTAAACTGTTTCTAAAGTATCAAAATGACCCAAAGAAACTAATGTGCCACTAACAAAACTTCTACACATATTCATCAGGGATTCAATAAGAGTATTTTAGTATTTTAATTACTCTTAATAGCTTATTAATACAATATGATTTTAATTTTAAAATTTCTTGCAATTATTTTGTAGTTTAGAATTTCATTTTTTTCAGAATTATTAAAATTCAAAATTATTTTCAGACTTGAAATTTGAAGAAAATGAAGAATTATAGTGGAAGAAAAAAAAATCTAAGTGCAAAGAAAGTATACTTGTGCTATTTTTATTGACCTTTTGAATATTCTTATACTTTTGTGGATTATTTTCACACTGTAAAATAATCATTCATATGTGAATTAATTTTATATTTGCAACTTTGAATCATTTTATTCTAAAATGGTTCTTACAAATTATATGTGTTAATTGACAAAACTTGGATCAAACTCTGTCAATTATGTTTCATGTCTGATGTTAAGATTAAAAATAATTTTTTAAATTTGACATTAATTCCATTAGGATAGTGATATAAAAAATATAGCAATCCCAATGAGTTAAGAGTAATAGAAGTTTTTATATGTTAAATGATTGTTAATTAAATTTTTTGACATAATTGCTTATATTTGGACTAAAATACTCATTATAATACATGAGAATATCAATCGCAGAATAAAGATAAAAGACACATACAATTTTAACTTAGAAAAAAAGATGTTAACTATAGTATTGGTTATTTATTAAAGAGTTTAAGGAAAAGTCTTGATTTGAAAGTTAAAAATTTGTTACCTATTTTAAGCAGGGAAGATATAAATTAACTATAGTTAAATTATGAACTGTTGAATAATTGATTAATTTAATTCAATATATTATTTTTATTGTATGATCACGTATAAATTATTAGCAATGTCATATTTTACATAAACTACTTTGCAGATCCTTAATTTAAAATATTAAAATATTTTCTACTTGTTTATTTTTGTTTTCTGTAAAATCTGGAAAAGCTCATTTGATAGTATACTGGTTTGAACAAATAATACTGTCTAATTTTTCCAGGACTAAAAAGATTAAGAAGAGCTCACAATTCATAACTAGATCTGCAACTTTTCAAAAATCCTTCATTTCCATTGCTCCATGTATATTTTATTATGCTGACCTACTTATGACACGAACTTGAAGGAAGAGCTGTAAAAACACATCTACCGAGCTATAAGAAGCATTGCATGTAAAAGTACTATTAAGTTCAAAAAGGTTATATTGGGGAATTATAAAGAATAATTTAAAATATGGAAATAGGTCAAGCATAAGATATTTAAAATAATTTAATTTCTTTCTTCCTTTTTTTTAATGTGCTTTCACTGACAGGTTTTAAACCATGACACTGACCAACCTATGGCCTCTTGTAAAAATGAAATACACTGAACAAGCATTCTTTTAAACTGTATCTATATTTTATGAAAATATCCAGACATCCATCAAGTTGAGCTTTGGTGTTTACCTTTTCATCCCCTCATTTATTTAATTATAATTTAATCCCCACTTCTCCATCTCAGTTATGCTTTTTATCCTGAGCATTCATATACTTCTACATATTATTGGCTAGCCCAGCTGGCAGGGTTCAGTGGTTGAGCGTGGACCTATGAACCAGGAGGTCAGGGTTCGATTCCTGGTCAGGGCACATGCCTGGGCTGTGGGCTCGATCCCCAGTGTGGAGGGGGGAGGGGGGTGCAGGAGGCAGGGGATCATCGATTCTCTCTCATCATTGATGTTTCTATCTCTCCCTCTCCCTTCCTCTCAGAAATCAATAAAAATATATTAAAAAATAAAATACAATAATAAATATTATTGGCTAAAATTTTTAAGTTTTTAAGGTTTTTGTTTCATAGTAGTAAGTACGTTTTTGTGATTATAAATATTATTGCATGAAATGATTATTTTTATAAAAGTTATAATTAAATATGGGGTTCAGAAGCTTGGGTCCCAGATCTCATACTGGAAATTGTCATTATATGAAAATGTCACCTAACTCCTCTGGGTCTCCGATTTTCTCAACTCTAAAAGTAGCATTGGTCGACATCTGAGAAGAAAACTGTCTGCTTTTTAGAAGTCATATCCAGGACAATGTTACATAGTCTCAAACAGCAGTGAATGATATAAGAGCTATTTAACAACTTCTGATTAATCAGAAAATCTGGCACCCATAGTCCTGCACACTACCATTTTTCATTAGAATCTAGTAACTAGTTCAAGATCTATTTTTTTACATGTAACTGACATTATCAGTGCTCTGCCCAGATCACATCTGATCTCATTTATTATTTTCTCAGACCCATCCCACAGCTTCTGTGAACTATTGTTTCTAACATAAATCCTATACAAAAACACTCAGTTCTAGCCCTGGCTGGAGCAGCTCAGTGTTTGGAGTGTTGGCCCATGCACCAAAGTGTCTAGGGTTCAATTCCCAGTCAAGGGCACATATCTGCCTTACAGGTTTGATCCCCAGCCGCAGTTGGGACACCTGAGGGAGGTAACCAATCAATGTGTCTTTCACAGCTCGCTCTCTCTCTCTCTCTCTCTCTCTCTCTCTCTTCCTTTCTCCTCCCTTCCACTATCCCTAAAAATCAATGGAAAAATATCTTCAGGAGAGGATTTAAACAACAAACACTCAGTTCTAAATTGTTTTCACATTAAAAAACAATCAAATGCTTTATTATAAGCATTTCAAAAACATTATTACTGGTGAGAGAGATTTTTTTTAGGTGAGTGTAAATTGGACCCCAAGAAATATAGATATCACCTCAGTTTTTCAGAGCTAAAAATGTTTTTAAAAATTCATTTTAAGCAAAAGGCAAAAGACATAAAATTTATTTTAAAAAACTATTGGAATTCATCCTAAAATTTCAACTCTTAAAAATAACTTCCAAATCATTTTCCAAGTATCTATCAAATAAAGGCAAACAGCTGTTTACCTTCTCATTTCTTATTTTATGGCTATTTTTAAATATGCTTAATTCAAAAGAGGAAGCACATAATGTATTATAAATGATGTCACTTAAGTTGAGTGCTCTCTGGGGAAGGTAGAGAGCATGATTATTCTAACAAGCAATTAATCAGACTAGAAACAATTTTTATTTTATTTTAAATGATACCTATGTCAATTCATTATTTATTGGGAAACTGAAATAATTTTTAAGAATACATTGACATTTGCATTTCTTTATATAAATGATAATAAGTCATGGAATTTTGACTCCTAAAGGAAGATAGAGGACATTTAGTCTAAACACCATACCTTTGAGAATTCTTTGTTCAGGACTCCTGACATTTAGTTATCTGTGAATAATGCCATTTGAGTGGCATTACACTGCCTCATTCATTCATTTTTCACACTTTCTCACTACCCTCCCTTTACTTCCTTCGTCCCTTCTCTTTCCTTCCCTTTCTCTGCTCTTTCTTTCCTTCCTTCTCCCTTTATTACAGTGGTTCTCAACCTTGGCTGCACATTAGAATCACCTGGGAATCTTTTTAAAATCCTGATTTCTGGGCCTCATCCTCCGGAAATTCTGTTTCTTTGTTACTAATGTTGTGGCCCCACCCCATAACAAAGAAACAGAATTTCCGGAGGATGAGGCCCAGAAATCAGGATTTTAAAAAGATTCCCAGGTGATTCTAATGTGCAGCCAAGGTTGAGAACCACTGCTCTAGTGCATGGACTTCCCTGGTATCTCTTTGTATATCAAAATTTCTCTTCTTTAAGGACACCAGTAATATTTAATTAGAGCCCCAGTCTAAGGGCCTCATTTTAACATAACTACCTCTTTAAAGAACTATCTCCAATATAGTTACATTCTGAGGAACAGGGGATTAGGATTTCAACAAATGAACATTGAAGGGGCACAATTCAGACAAAACCACTCCTGCTAAATTTTCTCTCTTACAGATTATATCTTCGCAGTTCTTTCAACCATTTATGTTAAGGTTTTATAGCTTTTTTCCTCAATGAAGCTACTGCTAGACACATTTCCGTTTGCTAGTGTCTCTTATATAGGTATAAATATACACAGAAATCTAAACAACACTGGTGATTAATGAGGAAACTGGATCCAGCAATACAGTAAAAAACACAAAACTCCATGATCAAGTGGGATTTATTCTGGGGATGTAAGGTTGGTACACTATCCACAAATCAATAAATGTGGTACACCACAGAAACAAAATAAAGGATAAAAAACAAATGATAACATGAATAGATGCAGAAAAAGCATTTGATAAAATCCAGAACCCATTTATAAAACTCTCTCAGCAAAGTGGGAATAGGAGGAATATACCTCAACTTACACAATGTGCTCAGCATAGTGTCTATGAGGCCTCTGAAAAATAGCCATCTGTTTCCCTTCAGAAAATTCCAACATATTTTATCAAATCAGTATGTGTATTCGTGTTACAAACTCTGTTCTTGAATTTGTTGCTATCATTAAGGAAATACAAGTTTTAGAGTTTTGGTTTAAAAATGTTAACATGCTATAAAAGTGTCTTATAAAAATAATACATTCAGTTGAAATTTCCAACTTTATTGGATAATATCTTAGTCCAAAGAGAAAATTGCTTGTGATTCAAATAAAATCACCCATTGTCACTACGGGTTTTCTCTTTGCTGTGACCCACACCCCCATCATCCTAGCATGATACTCTAACAAGTATCAAGTTCTATTGAAAAAAACCCTTTCTGAAAATCTTCACATAATGAACTCATTTTCATATCATTCTATGGAAACAAAAAACAAAAACAAAACCACATTCAGTAATTGCCTCTGACATGCACAATACAATATCGACTTGACTGAATATGTCATAATAACCTATTATAAAACCTGAAGCATAATTGAGGATAGTTCTGCCCTCAAAGTATTACGAAGATAAGTTACCCAAATTGGAACACACTACTCCACTCAATATGTCAGGCATCTTAGATTGCTGATTTCCACATGGAGATATATAGAACCCCTGCCAAATATATCAATCTAAAAATGTATATTTGTATATTTAAAAATGGCAATCATTATTTTACAATATATACTTTAAAATTTCTAAAGGAAAGTCTTTTTCTTGCTTGTTAGTGTTAATTATAAATACATCAGATGTAAAGTACACCATGAATGCATCTCTGGAGAATATGTACCCTCATACAAAATGATTTTGTGTTTCACTTTCACATAGCTGATATTAAACTAAGTGAGATTATCTTCAGTGTGCAAATCTTAAGCTTAGTCAGAGAATGCTCAACAATCTTATCCTTAAAACATTAGGTAGCCCTCTAAGGATTGCAACTTTTCAAAAAGCCAGCAGCCAAGAGTGGGAGAGCTCAGTCTTGGTAGCAAGGAAATGAACTAAGACAGCATATTTTCATGCCATATGGTGCCTGATGAAATGTAAAATGAGTAATAAAGGCATTTAATGTTCACACATCTTCTACCTTCACTGCGTCTCCTGTACTAATGCTTCATAATTTAACTGAGGTCTTCTCCCCCATCCTTATTTAAAACTTGAGTGTTGCTAAATTTTAGTTTGGAGCTCATTGGATTTCATACCTGAAGTGGGGATAATCTGTGATCATAGCAGCTGTCACAGCAAGAGCTGAGCTAAAACATTCCTTTCCCATAAGATCTATTATTGTTATATACCTGGACTAAGGATCTACACGCTGGTGTCTTCATCAAGAGGAGGTATTTATCGTCTCACAAAGTCAAGGTAAGTGCTAATAGATGTCAAATGCTCAATGTAACAGAACGGTTTATAAAGTATAAAAATTTCTATTTGTGTAAGCTGATTATTTTGACTAAACAAAATTTCACAAGCACATCCTAGAAAATCTATATTATACAACACATTCTGAAAACAATAAAAATAAAGTTTTAAAAAATTAAAGGTGCCATAATTTGCACATTCAGATCATTTGTTTCACCTCTTTCTCTATCTTGCTTCACAGTCATAAAGGAAAACCAGACAGTTGAGATTAGTAACACAGGATACTTTCTTGCATGAGAAGCTAATGAACACCACACCGTTTTTCAGGAATATTCATGGGCCACTGTCCTGGTGGCTCTTGTTCCCACTGAGGCAGTTATTATCTTTTGGGCTCTAACAGTAGGCTGACAGCTGCCTCCAGATACTGCCCGGGGAATCACAGATTCCATTGGAGGGCTGCACTTGCCAGTCTTCACATGCTCCCTGAGCTTGCTAGCCAAACCTCTTCACAACTGCTGGACTTTAAACCCAGATGCTGCACCACCCTGTGGATCTAATTAGGCAATGTTTGTATATATATTTACATATTCAATTCAACTATAATCCAGCTAATTGGCCTTCGCTATCTAAGCAAGACACTCCCCAAAAGGGATACATCATTTCTCTTAGTTCCCAAACTCTATGAAAGCTCTTCTCTACACCACTCATAGTTTTAAGCTTTTGATGCGAGTAAAGGGTAAAAGTTAGGCCTCAAGAGTGCTAGTTAGAAGAGGCTCTTGAAAACACTTAGATGAATAATGCAAATCACCTGTAAGGAAACAGCTATCCAGTACTTCTTGCCCTTGGTGGCTCAAATGATGTTGAACAATATTCATTGACTAATGATAGGTTGTTAGTCCAACAAAGCAAATCATGCATAAAAAGCAATAATTGAACTAACTCTGACATAATTCTAACAAGGAAATATCTACAAAAGGAAATAGTCAATGCATTCTACCTTTTCAGAACAAAAAGGAATCATGGACTAAGATGTACTATATCCACATACTAATATATTATATAGTTAAGTCCTCAGTTAATGTCATCAATAGGTTCTTGGAAACTGATTTAGTGAACTAGTATATTACAAAACCAAATTTACCTAGGGCTAATTGATATAAACACGAGTTAAATTTCTATGGCATACTTCTGGTCATAAAAACATCATCAAACTTCTACATAAAGACCCATAGGTTTCTACTATTAAACATTAACATTGATGTGAGCTATGCACACTGTAAGAAAGATTAGTAAAAACAAGCAAGATAATTACTTTCCACTTCACTTATTCCAGTTCATGGTAGTGGTTTGCTGGAGCCCATCCTGGCAGCTCAGAGCACCAGGTAGGACCCACCCATGGACAAGACACCCTTCAATGACAGGGCAACTCACACACAGACTGTGGCAGGTTAGACTCATCAGTTCACCTTGTGTGCACATCTTTGGGAGATGGGAGGAGACTCAAGTACACAGAGTAAACCCACACAGACATTGGGAGAATGTGCAAAATCCACACAGACAGTCACCCTGGCTGGAAATTGAATTTTTCCCCTCTCATCGCCATCATAACAAAACAATGTTGAACAAAATGACATTATTGGAGGACCTGTTGTCCTCCAAATTCCAGGAGAGCCTGTTGAAGAGCATAATCATGCCTTATCTATGATATAAACAAGGATTGAGAACTTTGATACAGAAATGCAATCCCCATTTACAAATCTGTTAGGTATTGTGACTATTCGGCTATTATTTAACTTCAGTCCTAATATCTACAACTTCTTTCCAATAAAATTAAATGGCAGATTTTATTATTTAGAAAATACAGGGAGAATGTTGATATGATAAGATGACTGTGTTGGTTATGTATTGGTGTGTGATGTAGCACTCTAAACCATAGTAGCTTAACAACGAGAAGAATCCTTTATTTGGTCCACAAATCTGCATTTTGGGTTGGGTTCATCAGGGACGGCTTGTCTCTATCCCACATTCTATTCTAACGTCAACCATAGCAGCTTGTTAGGAGCGGGGGACCCATTCCCACGCGGGCTTGTATACATATATGCCTGGCAAGGTGGTGCCGGCTTTCAGCTAGGCGGTCAGTTCATGTTGTTGACCTAGAAGCCTCAGTTCCTCTCCGCATAACACGATGGCTGGATGCTAAGCGGCTAGTGTCCCTAGAACTAGAAAGTGTAAGCTCCTAGCTGACTACGGTTGTTGTCTAAAACTAGGAGATCCTCAGTTCTACCATAAATAATTGGTCCAAACTTCCACAACCTGCTGAAAGACAGGCAAAATTACCTAGCCTAGCTTCAGAAGGGAGGAGTGCCTTTTTACCTACCTCATTCTTTAACCTAACACTAGAACAGATGCTGCAGTTTACCTGCTGCAGCCTACTTTTCATATAAATGTATAAAATGAAGTTTCAAGATTATAAGTGGTCCCAGGAGAGAGAGTCTCACGGTGGTTGGACATGAAAGCAATACAAATAAATCACATTTATTGAGGGTTTACCATTGAATAGATACTCTGAGGTTATTTTGTAGTATCAAGTCAGTCAATCCTCACAGCACCTCTTTGGGACACACATGGTAATAAAACTGAGGCACAGAAAGGTGATATAACATGGCCAAGGTCAGCTAGCCCTCCACAGAACTCTCCCAGACAGCTGCCTCCCTAACCTTGGCTTCTGCTAACATAATCCATCCTATGCATGAGTCACTCAACTGATATCTTTAGCAAAAGATTTTCCAGCTACACTCTTGGCCCTGTTTCTAATGCTCACTGGATAGGCTGATGATTTTCCAAATCATCATGTGCTGGTTCTTTTTTGCTTAACAACCCATTCCTTATTTTATCATCTCTCCTGAATTTTACCCTAAGCAGCAAAGGAAGACCCTGTTGCACCTTTCACATTGTGCTTGGGAATTTCATCAGCCAAACATTCTGTTCATAATGATATAGGTCGTCTCTAAGATAATACAAACATTCTCTGTTGCTCTTCCCTACTCCTTCTGAGCCCTCACTAAAATTGCTGGTAAACAACTGCACATCTACCCACAGTGTCTTAAGAGGGTGTTTTGTTGTTTTAATGTTAGGTTCTAATAATAGCTGACATAACACAATGACCCTTGGATAGAGGAACGATAGAGCTCTTTGTTACTTACAGCTCCAGGTGAGAGAAGGTTGCCTTATAGAAACGATAGAGCTCTTTACTTACAGCTCCAGGTGAGAGAAGGTTGCCTTATAGGACTACACAGACTGTTGTACCAAGGAAAAAATCACACAAGTTAGAACTTTAGGCTACTTATGTATGGTAAGTGGGAAGAAGGGACCAACTTTCGATGTTTGGCATCAGGGTCTCTGGCAGGTAGGTGAGTTGTGTATTGCAAACCAGGAGTGTTAGAGCCTGCTAAGGCAACAGTTGAGATGTGCATTTAGCAAAATGCCCATAAAGGGAATTGAGAAATTTTTAGCTATGATCTCAAAATAGGGTCAAGGCAGCATTTGTAAAATATTACAAAGCAATAAGAGAGTTTTTCTATCAAAGGGATTCAAAATTCTCCTTGCCTCTTTTATTACCCGATTCCAAAGATATGTTCACATTTTAGGTATTCTTTACAACAGCACCTCAGAACCAACATCTTTACTATATTCTGAAGGCTGCCATAACAAAGTACCACAAACTGGGTAGCTGAAGTGATTATTCTCTCAGAAAATTATTCTCTCATAATTCTGGAGGCTGTAAGCCCAAATCAAGTTGTCCGCAGGGTCATGTTCTCTGCAGAAACAAAGGAAGCATTCATTCCATGCCCTTCTCATCGCTCCTGGTGTTTGATGGCAATCTTTGACTTGTAGCTGTATTTTTTTCATTCTCTGCCTACATCCTCATGTAGTATTCTTCATGTGTTTCTGTGCCTATTATCACCTTATATCAACAGCCACTTAATTAGGGCCCATTGCAATGACTTCATCTTAACTTGATTATATCTAAAAAGACTCTGTTTCCAAATAAGGTAACATTCTGAAGTTTTTGAAAGGGCATGGGTTTTGGGAGGAAAACATCCAATTCAAGATATCTATAAATAGATATTTCTCAATGGAAATGCTTTCTTTGTCAGGTTGATATTGTCAAGTATGTAATTTGATTGATATATCTCAATGGCTCCATGTATATATAAATTGCTGATATCTACCAACATGCATTCTTCTTTTATTAAAAGAGAGAAACTCTCACTTCTATTGATTTAATGAAAGTGTTCTCTTTTATGTAATTTTTATGAAATTCTGCACAGCCTAGCACAGAGAGACACTGCCCTGTGGAAGGAGAATGAAGTGAGTGCCTTACTTCACCATGGACCCCAGGGCCAGCCAGACCTACCTAGCTGACTTCCCTGGCCTTAGTGGCTCCCTGTAAGCTCCCATAAACCCAGATCTCCAGCTCACCCCATCACTATCTGGCTACCCTGGCAATGAGCTGTCCCCATGGCACCAGGCTCCCAATCTGCATTTCTATATACAGTGGGACCTTGACTTATGAGTTTAATTCGTTCCGTGATGGAGCTCATAACGCAAATTACTCATATGTCAAATCAAAAAGTGAAGGAGTGAGACACGTGATGCTGGGCTGATGTTGTGGCGTTCACTGTAACGTTCGCTGTGCCAATTAGCGGTGGGGTATCTGAAGCTGGCTCATAAGCCGAATTTTAGCTCGCAACTCAAAGCAAAAAATCGGCCAAGAGATGGCTCATATCTCGAAAAACTCATTAGTCGGGACACTCGTAAGTCAAGGCCCCACTGTACTAACAACAAACTCTCAGAAAGAGAAATGAAGGAAGCAATCCCATTTATAACAGCATCAAATATGATAAAATAGTTAGAAATAAATGCAACCAAGGAGGCAAAAGATATGTACATTGAAATTACAAGTCATGGATAAAAGAAATTTAAATAAAAACAAAAAATGAAGAAATAGCCTGTGTTCATGTATCAAAAAAAATAATATTATTGAAATGTCCATATTGACACGAGGATGCCCTGCTTGGGTCCGAGTTTGTTTTCTTACAAAATGGAAGAATGAATTCATGAAAAAAAGGTAAGTGAAAGTGAAAAAAAAGTTTATTGAGAGGGCAAAGGACCTAAATAGACACCTTTCAAAAGAGGACATACAGAAAGCCAAGAGACATATGAAAACATGCTCAAAGTCACTAATCATCCAAGAGATCAAAACAACAATGAGGTACCATCTCACACCTGTCAGGCTGGCTATCATCAACAAATCAACAAACGACAAGTGCTGGAGCAGATGTGGAGAAAAAGGAACACTCGTGCACTACTGGTGGGAATGCAGACTGGTGCAGCCATTATGGAAGACAGTATGGAGTTTCCTCAAAAAACTAAAAATGGAACTCCCATTTGACCCTGTGATCCCACTTCTAGGAATATATCCCAAGAAACCAGAAACACCAATCAGAAAGGATATATGCACCCATATGTTCATAGCAGCACAATTCACCATAGCTAAGATCTGGAAACAGCCTAAGTGCCCATCAGTAGATGAATGGATTAGAAAACTGTGGTACATCTACACGATGGAATACTATGCTGCTGTAAAAAAGAAGGAACTCTTACAATTTGCAACGGCATGGATGGAGCTGGAGAGCATTATGCTAAGTGAAACAAGCCAGTCAATGAAGGAAAAATACCACATGATCTCACTCATTCATGGATAATAAAGACCATTACAAACTTTTGAACAATAATAGATACAGAGGCAGAGCTGCCTCAAACTGATTGTCAAACTGCAGTGGGAAGGCCAGAGAGGGTTGGGGGGCAGAAGGGAGGGGAGTAAGAGATCAACCGAAGGACTTGTATGCATATACCCTTTGTAATACTTTAAGCAATAAAAAAAATAAAATAAAATCTTCCCCCAAAAAACGTTTATTGAGAGATAGAAAGATTCCCTCCAGCAGGGAGGGGACCCAAGGGGGTTGCCATTGAAGCACTCTGTCTAGGGATATATATATGCCCTGCTGACTTCTGATTGGTTATTCCATAGAAGCTCTCTGTTGAGAATAGAGGAAGCTCTCTGTCTAGTGGTGTTGGTTCTTCCCTGCCCAGTGGGTTGCCCTAGCAACTTCCACCTAGCTGGGTTTTTGCCCAGTTGGGTTGCCTTAGCAACTAGTTAGCAAGCTGTATCTTGTTATCCTTTGACTTCCCTATTTCCCTTCCCTCCTGTGGTCCCATCCCTAACTACCTAACCCTCTTCTATCTCCTCAATACTACCCAGAGTAATCTACAGATTCAATGCAATCCCTATCAAAAGACTAATGTTATTTTTCACAGAAATATCAAACCTACAATTCATATGAAACCACAAAATAACCCAAAAAGCTAAAGCAATTCTGAGAAAGAATGAAGCTTGAAGCATACACTTTCGTGATTTCAAATTTTATTATTTTACTAGAGGCCTGGTGCACAAAAATTTGTGCACTCGGTGGGGGAGGTTCCCCTCAGCCCGGCCTGTGCCCTCTCGCAGTCTGAGTCCCCTTGGGGGATGACCACCTGCTGGCTTAGGCCTGCTCCCTGGGGAATTGGGCCTATGCTGGCAGTCAGACATCCCTCTGGCAGCCTGGCAGCCCTCAGGGGCTGTCCACTTGCCAGTGGGGAGCAGACCTAAGCTGCAGTTAGACATCCTTAGC
>NW_005370992.1:929807-947223 GCF_000412655.1 Myotis brandtii
TTTTTTTTTTATTCTGGGATTTATTTACCTTCTATAATTGAAACTATGTTGCCATCACTGGAGCTAAAAGCCCGCTCCTACTCGCTCCAGCTCCGTGGCCACAGCCAGCTGAAAGCAGTTATCTGGGCTTTGTTTAGCTTCTATAATTGAAACTTAGTTGCTTTCAGAGCTCAGAGCCGGGCTATGGCAGGTGGGGAACCTTGGCTTCCTCCATCACTGGAGCAAGCAAGCCTCCTGCTTGCTTCAGCTGCATGGCTGCCGGCTGCCATCTTGGTTGGTGGTTAATTTGCATATCGCCCTGATTAGCCAATAGGAAGCGTAGCGAAGGTACAGTCAATTACCCTTTTTGTCTTTTATTAGATAGGATTACAATTTGAATTTTATGGTGATTAAACAGAATGGTTCTAGCATAAAATCAGACACTAGCCAATGAAACAGAATTGAGAGCTCAAAAATAAACACATGCATATACAGTCAACTAATATTTGGCAAGGTTTCCAAGAATACTAAATGGGGAAAGAATAGTCTCCTCAATAAATGGTAATGGTAAAACTGGGGAAGAATGAAATTGGACCCCTCTTTTATACCACTCACAAAACACACACACACACACACAAAAAAAAAAAAAAAAAAAAAAAAAAACAACAACAACAAAAAAACACCTCAACATGGATTAAATACTTAAATGTAAGACCCAAAACTATAAAATGATTGTAAGGAAACCGAGGGAAAACTTCCTTGGCATTGGTTTTGACAATGATATTTTGGATTCAACCCAGAATTCTAAAGCACAAAAGCAAAAATAAACAAGTGGTACTACATCAATCCAAAAATATATGTACAGCATTATGAACAATTAAATGAAAAGGTAACCTACTGAATAAGATAAAATATTTTCAAACGATTTACCTGATGAAGGATAATATAAAAAATATATAAGAAACTCAGACACTCACTAACAAAAAACCCAAACAATCTTATTAAAAATGGGCAAAGAACTTGTATAGACATTTTTCTAAAGAAGACATACAGTGCAGCTGGTGTGGCTCGGTGGTTGAGTGATGAACTCTGAACCAATAGGTCATGGTTCTAGTTCCAGTCAAGGCACATGCCCAGATTGCAGACTTGATCCCCAATGTGGGGCATGTGGGAGACAGACAATCAATGATTCTCTCTCATTATTGATGTGTTTTGTTTTGTTTTTCCCTCTCTCTCTCCCCTCTCCCTCTCCTTTCCTCTCTGAAATCAATTAAAAAAGAAAGATGGTCAACAAGTACATAATATGATGCTTAACATCATTAAATATGAGGAAATTCAAATCAAAACCACAAGATATCGCCTCACATCTGTTAGAATGGCTATTAACAATAAGACAAGAAACAGCAAGTGTTGGTGAGAATGTGGAAACCTGGTACATTGTTGATGCGATAGTAAATTGGTACTACCACAAGGGAAAATGTAATTAAAAATACAATTACCATAAAATCTATCAATCCCACTTCTGTGCAGAAAGCTTTGGTGCCCAGAAACAAAGATTCTTTATAATAAAGACTTGGCTTTCTCATGGTATGGCTAAAAAGGAAATGAAAAAGCCATTAGGTGGACTTTTGTCTAATATAATTACTGTAGTTTGTACTATTTAATATTTAATTTTAAAACACATTGTATATTTTAATACAAAATCATTTTTATATAAATTGTAAATTAGAAGAGAATATAGATATAGTTAATAGGATATCATTAAGCCTTTGATTTACTTTGCTGCCTTATGGGAAATATTATTTATACAAATTACATAATAAACTTTTAAAGAACAAAGACAAATATTGTTTAATAAAATCAAGGGAAAATTAAACAATATTTATCATATATGAATACATGCAATGGTACATAGCACAGAGATTATATGATTTATATTTCAGATAACACAAGTGTGATTGTTATGAGTTTCTTGCAGCTAAATGTGGATAATTGTAATTGAATAGTTGTTGGGATTATTTATACTATGAACTTATCAACCCTGTACCACCCTTCATGTGCCAAGTATTTTTAATAACCCAGAAATCCAAGTCCCAACCTTTATTTGTGAGTGAGGGAGAAAAAGTCAGAAAGGGTATGTTTTCATTTTTGCTATGATTCTTATTAGGCTTTTCAAAATGAGTTTAAGAGTACACTAGTAACAAATAAAAAAAAACATGAAGCTATACTTTGTTCAAATAGTGTCAATATTTTGAGTGCAGCAAATAGGCACTGACCTGAACCACTTTATTATTATTATTATTATTATTATTATTATTGATAAGGCTTCGCTAGCTAGATTAATTAGGTAGACAGAAAGGGGGGGATGGTCCAGGGAGGATGGAGACATATCTGGCCCAAGCAATTAAAATAGCCATAAACCAAGGGCAGAGGTATCTCTGGCCTGAGAAATTAAAGTAACCATAAGGTAGACCAAAAGCAGCCCTGACCGGAACAGCTAGGAGAGCCAGAAGGGGTAATAAAACATCTCCAACCTGAGCAGATAAGATGGCCAAAAGGAGAAGTGCGGATGTGGGGATCGTGGGAACTGACTGCAAGGCTGAAGTCCCACAGCGGGAAAGACACAATAAGGGAAAGGGTGGTCTCTAGAATACATAATACTTCAGCCAGAGAGAGCAGCAGCCACCCTCCTTAGGGGACCCTTTTGACTCTCCATGCCAAGAGAGTCAGTCTTAGAGTTAGAAACTTAGAGTTTCAGAAGTAGTATCTGCTTGAAATAAATTTCTGTACTTCTCACCCACCAACTTTTGTCCGTGGCTTCATTTTTTTATTCCGTCTGGACAAGCACCCAGGAAAGAAATCACCCTTGTACCCCTGCTCACTGGAAACCTGAATCATTATCATCATTATTGATAAGATTACAGATGTCTCCCATCCCCACCCCCTTTGTCCACCTCCACCAGGCCCCTGCCCTCCCTCTCCTGGCCACTTTTTATATAATAAGAATAAGAAACCAGTCCTTACCATTTATTGCAGCATAAAGGAAATGTGAGTGCATATTTAAGATCAATATTTCTTATTTTTCTTCTTTTGGTGCCAATCTATACACTGAATAATTCATAGGTTATTAGTCTGAACAGCAATGATTTTTTTAAATACTTCTCAAGAGTGTGCATATGAGTGTTATGCTTGGGTGACTATTTGATGGACAAATTGATTCTGTAGACTAACTCTTTGAATTACGTTTCCAATCCATTGCCCAACTTATACTACTAGGGAATAAATGTTAAAAACATAAGTACATAATCAAATAGCTTTTTCCCCCAAAACTAAAAACTTTGCTTTTTGGCAGGCTATTTCTTACAAATAAACAATCCATATTCTATCACATCAATCCTCTAAGAATGATTTTGAGGCTAGAATAAAACTTATATTTTTGTAAAGGTTAAAAGAAGAGATTCTACAGTATTTTAGAAGTCCTAAAATCGATGCAGGAACTTCAGGCTGAAGAAGACAATAGCTGGTCCAGCGAGTATATCCGTAAGCCCACCCTAGGAAACAAAAGTGTCCCCTTCCCCTGTTACCACTGGCAAATGGGTATGTCACCTTAGGTGACAGGATATTCCACTCTTTTTCTACCTTTTGCGATTTTAATTGAGCATTTTATATGAATTCATTTTCTCTCCTGTCTTAGCATGTCAGTTATATGTCTTCCTTTTTCCAGCGGTTGTCCTAGAATTTGCAATGACATTTACAACTAATCCAAGTTCACTTTCAAAACAACAATAACCACTTCATTGGCAGTGTGGTACCATAATAAAGTAATCCTAATTCCTCTCTCCTGTCTCTTGATTCATCACTGCCACTCATTTTACTTATATATAAGCATATTAGAGGCCTGATGCATGAAATCGTGCAAGAGGCCTTCCTTCCCCCACTGCTGGCACCAGCTTCCCTCTGGCACCCGGGACTCGGGCTTCCCTTGCAGCCCCAGCTTTGTCCAGAAGGTTGTCTGGAAGGACATCTGGTCTAATTAGCATATTATGCTTTTATTATTATAGATATATGAGATGTACATAAGCATACATGATCAACTACAATACTGCTATTATTATTTTAGATAAACCTATATGTTATATCAATTGTGAATAAAAAATAAATTTTAGCCCTAGCCGGTTTGGCTCACTGGATAGAGCGTCGGTCTGAAGAGTCCCAGGTTTGATTCTGGTTGGGGGCATGTACCTTGGTTACGGGCACATCCCCAGTTGGGGGGTGTGCAGGAGGCAGCTGATCGATGCTTCTCTCTCATCGATGTTTCTGACTCTCTATCCCTCTCCCTTCCTCTCTGTGGAAAATCAATAAAGTATATTTTAAAAAAAATAAATTTTATATTTTACTTTTACTTATTCCTTTTTTGATGATTTTTCTTACTTTATAAAAATCCAAGTTTCTGACCTATATTACTTTCTCTCTAAAAAAACACCTTATTTTGACATATATTTCAAGATTCGGCTATGGGTAACAAATACTCTTAATCTCTGATTGTCAGAGAAATAACTTTATTTTTGAAGGATAATTCCACAGGGTACAGAATACCTAGGTTGGTGGATTTTTTTTCCCTCTCAACCATTTAAATATTTAATTCCACTCTCATTTTGCTTGCATGGCTTCTAAAGAGAATTCACATTTAATTTTTACCTTTTTTCCTCTAAAGATACATTGTTTTTTACTTCTGGCTTCTTTCAGGATGCTGTCTTTTTGTATTGATTTTCCTAAAACTGCAAGTAAAATGCCTAGGTATAGGTTTTCCTTTTTGTTTTTCAGTATCTTGCTTGGTGTTCTCTAAGATTACTTGATCTATGATCTGTGGTTTCATGTCAGACATTAACTTGGTGAAAGTACTTAGTCATTGTGGTTTTTTTCAAATATTTCTCCTTCTAATATTCCAATTATGTGAATCTTTCACCTTTTGTAGTTGTCCTACAATCCTTGGATATTGTGTTTGTTTTATTTTTTAGTTTTTCTTCTCTTTGCTTTTGGTATTCAAAATTCTTTTGAAATATTTTCTAGCTCTGATATTCTTACCTCAGCTCTGTCCAAACTAATACTCAGCCCAACAAAAGCATTCCTCATTTCTGTTACAATGTTTTTGATTTCTAGGATTATAGTGAGGAGATTCTATTAGGATTTCCATTTATCTGCTTGCATTACCCATCTATTCTTGCAAGCTTTATACTTCATCCATTAAAGCTCTTAGCATATTAATCATATTAGTTTAAATTCCCAGTCTACCATATTTGGTTCTGATGCTTTCTCTTTCTCCTAAGTGTGTGTGTGTTTGCCTTTTGATATAGCTTATAATTTTCTCTTGATAGCAGACATGAGGTGAAAAGTTAAAGGAACTGATATAAATAGGCATTTATTAATGTGGTGATGAGGTGTGTGGGAAAGGGAACTATTCCAGAGTCTTACAATTAGATCTCAGTATTTTGGTGGTTTATGCCTCTGACCTGTGAACTTCACAAGTGTTTTTCCTAACCCCTAAGTCAGTTACGATCTGATAATATTGTAGTAGGTTAGGCTCTGGTTAACTTGTTAAGTACGGAGTGCCTCTGGTATATTTCAAAATGGTCCTTTTATCCTTCTCCTTGCATGAATGAATTTTTCTTTGATGTTTACTGTGGGAATGTGGTTGAGTCCCTCAATGTAAATCTCACATTATGGGAGCCCTTAATGACCGGGTCACTCTGGAGTTTTTAACACTTAGTCTTGTCTTCATCTAGCCTCCAGCAATTAGTATAATACAATACAGGTTTTCCTACTCCTGCACTGGTGTTCTTGGCAATTCCTGCTCTAGTACAGTGGTTCTCAACCTTGGCTGCACATTAGAATCACCTGGGAATCTTTTTAAAATCCTGATTTCTGGGCCTCATCCCCCGGAAATTCTGTTTCTTTGTTATGGGGTGGGGCCACAACATTAGTAACAAAGAAACAGAATTTCCGGAGGATGAGGCCCAGAAATCATGAGTTTAAAAAGATTCCCAGTGATTCTAATGTGCAGCCAAGGTTGAGAACCACTGCTCTAGTAGTTTGTGGGGTTATGTCTCAATGAACTCATCATATTGAAAATATCATAAGTCAAACTGCATTTAATATGCCTAACTACTGAACATCATAACTTATCCTAGCCTACCTTAAACATGCTCAGAAAACTTACAGTAGATTCTAGTTGGGCAATTATCTTGTGTTTTATATCAATAGTAATTGCTTTCTTTTTCTTCTTCTTACCAGAAGTAGGAGACACAGACGGACATTTTGCAGAGCAAAATTACAATAACTTTAATATTTATTGTCACTACTTATTTAACTATCTGAATAAAAGTAACTAATTAGAAACATATAAAAAAATAGATATATGGTGCATATATATTGCAGTATTTCCCAAAGAAGACCTTGAGTACAAACCTTAGTCAATAGGATGCTGTATTAGTTTTTTTTTATTCTTTCCATAACAAATTACGGAAAATATAGCAGCTTAAGATATTCTGTCATTATCTCACATTCTTATAAGTCAAAACCCAGGCGCAATATGGCTCGAGCAGTACTCTACTCTGTCTTTCATGAGGCCAAAATCAGATCTCAGTAGGGCTGGAGGTTCTGAGGATGAATCTAGTTCCAGGTTCACTTGGGTGTTGGCACTACTATCTCTATTGCAATTGTAGGACTGGAATTCCCCTTTGCTTATTGCTTAATGACCACTGGTTAGAATCATTCACCTTCAAGGGCCACCTGCATTTCATGACTCACGGCCCCTTCAATGACAACTATGACTGGGTAACTCCCTCTCATGCTTTGAATATTTCTGATCGGCTCTTCCACCTATATTTCTTCTCCATTGTTCTGTCTTTGCCTCTCTCTAGTGGTTCTGGATTCCTCTTCTACTTTTACGTGTTCCTATGATTACATTTAGCACACCTGAATAATCCAGCATCATCTCCTTTTTTTAGGTCATCTGAATAGTAAATATAAATCCATCTGCAAAGATACTATGTAGCAGACCCTAGAATAGTGTTTGATTGAATAACCAGGAATTATGAATCTTGGGAAAGGGGAAGGAATCTTAAGATTTTACCACAAATCACAAATATTTTAATTTTATTATTTACTAGTACATTAAAATACAAATGAATGACATGGTCAGAGATTCTTACTGTGAATACCCCCCCCCCAAAAAAAAAAGATAGGTTGATCATGCCAAATTGTCATAGGGTTTATGTAAGTGGACGCAGTAAATAGTAATAGCTGCAACTAAACATATTTTGAATTTATAATTACAGCATATGGCATTAATTAACTAGTTGCATTTTTACAGGCTTCCGCTTCATTTACTTCCTTTAAGTAACTGACAAATTTGCAGTAGAATCCAAATTTGCATTTTCCATTTTTTAAATATAATTTCCCACATTCTAACTGTATTTATATAAGAAAAATATCATTATTTGGGGATTAATCTTATAAAATATGAAGCTAATTTTAACTGTTTTCTATAAGACCTTGAGATTTAATTAGTGCTATCAACTTAGTATGAAATCTACCCTCCTTCCAATTTTGAAAATGAAGCTGGACACCTAAAGAATTAATGAACTTCTCTAAGTTCATACATTGAGTCAATGATAAAAGGGAGATGATGTTTCTGTCCCCTTCTTTTTATCTCAGCTGATAGACTACATTACTTTAAGACAGTTAAATTTTCTATTCTTTTATTAACTGAGTTTCAAGTACTATAAAGAACTTTATAAGAAATGAGTCAATTTTTAAATTTTTGTTTCCTTAAACCAATGGCTTCAGAAAATTAATGTAAACTAAAAAGAAAAAAAAAGTAAAGTTTTCTACCTGTTTTCATTATCCCTTGCTTCAAAGAGAAAGCTATGATGTCTAAAGAGCTAAAAGGCCTCACAGAACTTCACAGATATTAGAACACTGTACAGTGTGCACATCAAAGAGCCATTAAAAGCATCGATTTACATTATAAAGCAGAAAAAAATAAGAAACATGATTAATTTCTCATGAAAGTCTCATTGGTTTTAGAAATGAATAAAATGTTCTAGGAATATTTTTAATAGTCATTTGAAAAATAATTTAAGACATTAATAAGCTAAAAATGCTAGAGGATTTATATTTGCCTACAAAATATTTTAAAATAACTCAATAATTACCACCACTAGTAGGAGTAGCAATTATTTACTACTTACCTAATTTGTGTATGGTGCTCTCGGTAGAGAGATATTTATAATGTTGGCCCTGCAATTACAACACTAAAAATATAGTAAGTATATAATTTATGTGCACAAGTAGATATTAAAATTTTGTTGAAGTAGATTAGGACCAAAGGAGTGCTAAGTATGTCACCTGGAAGATTTTATAAAAGTGGTTCCCAAAGGGTGGTCCCCAGACCATAGGTATTATCTGGGAACAATGTTAGAAATGTAAATCATGAGGCCTTATCCTAGATCTACTGAATCAAAACTTCTGAAAGGGATCCTAGCCATTTGTGCTTTGTATAACATATAGGTGATTCTGAGACAGCTGAAGTTTGAGAGAACCACTGATTGCATAGATAGAAGAAGAAGAAGAAAAAAAGGAAAGCTATGAATGTCATTGGAAAGATTCTTAAGACCTAGAGAATTTTAATTTAAAGGTTTGAACTGGGGATTTTTGAAGATTACTCTATATGGTATAGTAATGTGAGGAAAAAGTAAGAACACATAAAGGACACTAATATTTAGATTAATTTTCTTTTTTTAATTCTAAAAGATAAAATAATACATATCATTTGCACAAAAGACAGACATTTTGAGAGTACTCTATTTAAGAATGAAGGGATTATTCTATGTATGTAATATTGACTAAAAGGCAGAAAATGGCTAAGGGAACTATGGTGAGATAGCAAGCACAATATAAGGAGTAGATTCCACCTTAATATGCAATAGCTTATTACCTACATAACCTTCTGGCATTTCATTCCAAGGTAATTAGAGGATAAAGTTATAAATTTATATAGGATTTCCGTATTATAAAGAGTAAAAGTAATGAAGCTGTATCTTCCCCAGCTCTTAAAGTTTTATCATATCTAAAGATGTCCCATCCTGCTTTTCTTAGAGAAGTGAACACCATTTATATAATGGTTACAGAAAGCATCTCATTAAAAAGTAGTGCCTAAAAAAGCTGTGGTACATTTACATAATGGAATACTAGCAGCCATAAAAAAGAGGGAAGTCTTACCCTTTGCTACAGCATGGATGGACCTGGAGATTATTAGGCTAAGTCAGAGAAAGACAAATGCCATATGATCTCACTAATAATGATCTCATTATGTGGAATCTCATGAAGAAAATAAACTGCTGAACAAAATAGAACCAGAAGCATGGATACATTGAACAGACTGACAATTATCAGAGGGGAGGGGTACAGGATGAAAGAAGGTGAAGGGATTAGTCAATGACCATATATGTATAACCCCACAGACACAAAGAACAGTGTGGCAATGGCCAGAGGGAAGAGGGGGTGAGGGCTGGGTGAAGGCGGGCAAAGAGGGTGGGATGAGGACATCTGTAATAGTGACAACAGTAAAAATAAAGTAAAAAAAAGTAGTGTATATAATCACATCTCATTAAGTAAATATACTTTTGTAAGAAATTTTTAAATGATTATTTTTATGTTTTATCTTATTTATGTTATTTTAGGTAGTTTTTTTCCTTTCATTCTTATTATAATTTATTTAAGATATTTAAATCCTAGGCCATATATGAGACATGCATGAAATCACTAAATCACATGTCTAAATCACTGCAGTAGTAATTATGAAAATTATAGAGATTCTTATATAAGGTGAGTGTATTATCAATGTACTCAACATAATATACCTAGTATCAAAAAGATTATTTTTCTTGAGTTATTAGTTGCAAAGCTGTTGTATCAGTTGTGTGCCAACAGTTAGCTTTTTCTGAAGTGTAGGATTCACAAGCTAATGGGTCATAATCCAAACAGGTTAGAGTATAAACAAAGTAAGGCCAATTTAGGGACCTTGTAGAAAAATTTCAAAGCAGAAGCTTCCCCAGGAACATTTTTTAAACCTTAATTTTCTGAAACATTGTCTTAAGCCAGAGAGAATATTCTCTGGGATTTTACTGTAGTGTTGTGTTTTATTTGGAGAACATCCTAAAGAATATAAATATAAATTATGTGTATAGCAAATTTCTTAGCATGTTACTGTCATAAGATTTTAGTATCAGTATTTGCTTTTGTAATGATAATAAAGCCAGTATAAATAAATTGGTAAGAAATGAGCTGAGGTGGATTTAATATGTAAATGATAACAGCTGTGCCAAGTAAAGCAGAATGAACTCAGAGGACACTGCTCAAAAAACATCTTCCAATTTGTTCAAATACAAATGGCATTGAAATATGAAAATGCAAAAAGGCATTACTACCAATCACCAAATATGAAGCAATAATTTAGTCAAATCCTATATAATAAAAGGCTAATATGCAAATCGACCAAATGGCGGAACAACTGATCGCTATGACATGCACTGACCACCAGGGGGTAGACGCTCAATGCAGGAGCTGCCCCCTGGTGGTCAGTGCACTCCCAGAAGCCAGGCTCACGGCTGGCAAGCGCAGCGGTGGTGGCGGAAGCCTCTCCCGCCTCCATAGCAGTGCTAAGCCATCAGTCAGACATTGCCCAAGGGCTCCTGGACTGCAAGAGGGCGCAGGCCGGGCTGAGGGATGCCCCTTCCCCTGAGTGCACGAATTTTGTGCACCAGGCCTCTAGTAATATATAAATGGTCTATGCCATAGGGACATAAAAAGAGTGAATCTCTATTGAGTGATTTCAACATGCCAGGTGCCAGGAAGTGTTCTAGATACTTAACATAGATTAGTTCATTTGATTTTTACAATATTCCTATGAGGCAAGCCCATTTAATATTCCAATTTTATTGATAAGAAATCAAAGACACAAAAAAGTCAGGCAACTTGTCTTGGGTCACACAGCTAAACAGGGAAGCCAGCATTTAAAGCTGAGAAATATTTTGTCAGCATTTATCATCTTATCTACTACTAGAGGCCCTGTGCACAAAAATTGTGCATGGGGGGGCGGGGGGTGGGGGTGGTGTCCGTCAGCTCAGCCTGCACCCTCTCCAATCTGGGACCCCTCAGGGGATGTCCGACTCATAAGCCGGGACTGCTGGCTCCTAACTGCTCGCCTGCCTGCCTGCCTGGTTGCCGCTAACCACTCTGTCTGCCAGCCTGATAGCCCCCTAACTGCTCCCCTGCCAGCATGATCGTCCCCAACTGCCTTCCCCTGTGGGGCAGAGGGGACTGGGGGACTCCGGCTGGATGAGGCAGGGCTGTGGAGACTGGGCGTCACCATCTTGTGGCTGTGGGCGCTGCCATCCTCTCAGGGCATGGCAGTCAATTAGCATATTCTCTTTTTATTGGCTGTGGGCACTGCCATTTATGAGAGTGTGATGGTCAATTAGCATATTCCCTCTATATTAGATAGGATGGTATGAATGTACATATATATTGAATTTTATCCAATATTTATAATAAGTATTACCATGATCATTGATACTCAAGGATAATTTACAGGAAGTTTATATCTTATAGAAGCAGTTGAAATTGGGATTTTTTTCACTTATTTATAAAAAAGCAATATCTGTACATTCTATTTCAGTGCAAAGTGGGAAGATCACAAATAAAGCCGAAATATATTTCATATTCATATATTTGCCAATACTATCCAACCACTCACCAAAGAGTATTGACTATTTACTCTTTTGTATTGAAAAAAGCTAAAAGTAATGAAAGTCAAATTTCAAAGGGGATATTTTTTGAATTAAAAGACAATATAAGATTCTGGTTTATTCCATTTTCCTTTTGGACTAGTTAGAAAAAAATATCACATTTTCATTCTACATTATGATTTCCTTAAAAAACTGGTCATGAATATAAATACTTAAAATATTCAAAACAATAACGTCAGTAAATCTATGTGTAAACATATGTCTGATTACACCTAAAGCATTCAAATATTAATTTTAAATAATTTTTAATTGAAAATATTATGTGATATATATATCTGGTCTTTATCTTTTTTTCTGAATTTTTTAAAGTGAATAGAACATAACTTCAGAATTAATTGGTGATCTAGACAGATTCTTGTAATCACAAAGAATTAATAAATGTCTACTTCAGGAAAGACATGTTCTCTTAGAAAATTTTTGAGGAATTTTCAATTTAAAACAACATCCTTTTGACACATGAATATGAACTGAATATAATTCAGGATAGTATAACCAAGAAAGAAACAATAATGAGATCTCTCACCATAAGTTAATGAGAATTATCAAAATTATTTTGGAGAAAACAGCAAATGCCACATTGATGTTATCAAGGAAAAGCACAATTAAAATTTTCTTTTTAGAAATCATGGTACAATCAAATAATGATGCTATTTTATTTAAAACAAACTTCATCTAAATTCTAAAGATTGGCAATAAATTGGCAGCTGTAAACACAGAGCCCATATATATGCAAAAATGAACCACCAATCTCGGCTAGTGTGGCTAAGTTTTTTGGAGCTTTGTCCCCATGCACCAGGGGATGACAGGTTCAATTCCTCGTCAGGGCACATGCCCCTCAGTTGCAGGTTCGATCCCCAGTCAGCGTGCATGTGAGAGGCAACCCATCAACATTTCTCTCTTTCTCTCCCCTCCTGTGTTAAGTTAGTGAAAATATATCCTCAGGTGATTAAAAAAAAAAAACGAACCACTAATATTTAGCATTAAGTTTTTGGATGCATGAAGTTTAGTTCTTCTTTCTAGAAATGTGTCTGTTTTAGAAATCTCAATACATGATGATATAATTTTAACACAAAGTGTTTAAATCATTTTTGTTAAGCCAATTATTTTCTATATTTTTTCTTAAGCTACTTAAAATGAACACCCTATGCACTTAATAGTTAGGAGTTGATGTAGCTATTCTGTTCATTATACATTTCAGGTAATATGAGACCGAATTCCTTTAAATGCTGTTATGTAAAAATATTTTATATTTAAAGGAAATAAAGATTGAATACCTGTTTATTCCCACCTAAAGGATATTGTAAGAGAGGAATAGCTTTATTTTACTTAGCTGCCTAACTTTAATAGTGCATTTAAATCATTTATAGGCACGTATATACCCTATTAGAAACAGTCTGAGGAAGAGGAAGGTAGAATACATGATTTTCAGCGTATTTCTGAACAAGTGATCTATGTCATCCAATTGAAATATTTGATTCAATTTCTTTTGAAGCTATTGTTTCTTAGGAAGGGCAATTTGGTGATAAGATGGAGAATTGATGCTTGCTACTACAGTTAAAATGATCTGCCTATGAAGGCTATTAGGAAAAATAGGCTAAAGGATATAGAGTGTTTAAATTGACTGTTTCCATTGGAGTTTTAACATCTGTGTGCTTTTATTGATCTGAGGTTATTAAATAAGTCTGGTAACATAGGGTTGTACAGTCTGCTGATTCATGCTTGCCATCTTTAAATAGTGTGAGAGTCCTTGGAGACTGTGTGTAGAGTATATTGATACTATCCTTAATAATTTGCTTCATTTCAATCTTTCACATATTCTAATTTGAAAAAAATAATGAATAATTTAAAATCTATGTGCTGAAATGCATGATTAGGCATGAATATGTGTTTGCCTCACAAAGATAGTACAGAACATTATGTAAGCCAATTTAGTTTTTGTGGCACTTACTGTCATCTGGGTATCCTGTGTCTATTCTTGTGTTTTTCCTTGATAACACTGATTTTGAAGGAGGAACTATGTCCCACCTTCCTAATCTTATATCCATGGTACATATTTTCAATAGTTAGAACTCTGCTGAAGTTCTGCTTAAGCTTGTAGTTTTTTATAGAAAAGAAAAAAAACAAGACATTGTCCCTTCTTCTTTCTAACTTAAAGATAGACCTAACGCCTGGATCTAAAGTGGCTTCTAGGCTTCCAGGCAGTGGCAAATATGAGGAAAAGAACTGTAGAAACAGCAGCCTCAATATTGTTGAGTCACTCAATCATTCACTTTCTTGGTACAGCACGTCCTAATACAGTCAAACCTGGGTTCTGGAAAGTCTCCCATCTCGAAAAATTCGGTTCTCGACCAAGTTGTTCACGGAAAAAATGTCTTGGTTGTCGATGAAAACTTCACTTTTCAACCTGACAACCCCTTTCATGCCGATACCTCAGAATGACAAATTAAAGTTTGTTAGGATTTCCTCAAGTATTTGTTTTTTTCTAATATTTACTGAGATATAATTGACATACATTATGGTATAAGTTTAAGGTGTAGCAGAGCAAATGGTTTGACTTACATACTAGTATATTATGAAGTAATTACTGAAATAAGTGTAGTTGGCATTCATCATCTCATAAAGACACATTAAAAAATTCAGGAATACAAAAAACACTCTTAATAACATGTTCTGTTCTATTCTAAACTAAAAACAATCTACATCAACAAGTTATCACTCATTTCCATGTCATCTCTTAAAGCTCATCTTCCCTCTGACAAAACATACTCCTGAACAAAAATTGTACACTACACTGTTATAGGAGGCTGTTGGCATCATAACACATAAAGTTCCATTCACAGTCCTACTTTCTGACGCATTTCCATTCTGAGTAAATTTTCTCTTTCCTCTTCCTCAAAGAATCTAACTTCCCTCTTTGACCTTATGTCTAGACATGCAGGGAACACCATCCATCTTCCTCCTGAGTGCTCTTATGGGCCTTTGTGAAGGGGAATATGTAGCCATTATTTGCTCTAATATAGTCAAATTAAAGGTTTTTTTGCTTGTTTGTTTTTGTTTTTAACAACACTATCTCTAGGAATTATGTTCTAAGTCCCACCCTGGATGTTTGAAACCACAGAGTGCATAAAATCATATATTTTTGTCATGTCTCCCACTCATAAATTAGATGCCTTTTCCATGTTAACTAAGCATTTAACACACAGTGTAACCATAACTTTTGCAGTTTGAGGTACAAGAGCAAAGCTAGCATAATTGTTTTTTCCTTCTTCACAATTTCATAGATAGATTTTGTTCTTACTGTACATCTCAGCAACCTTTGCATGCAATTTTTTTTCTTTACTTATTAAATTGAGAACTTATACCTTTTCACTTAAAGGAAGGACTTTAAGGCTTCTCTTCGGCATGTCCGAGTTGCCAGAATCACTACCCCTGTGCTTTGTAGCCATTATGAAGTAAAATAAGTGTTACTTGAACACAACACTGTGATTCCAGACAGTAGATGTGATAACTGCAAAGACTACCGTCTGACTAATGTGAGTGAGGCCTATACAGCATGGGTACACTGAGCAAAGGGATGATTCCAGGATGGACAGAGCTGGTAGGTATGAGATTCCACCATGTGACTCAGAACAGGGCATAATTTGAAACTTATGTGTCGCTTATTTCTGAAAGTTTCCATTTAATATGTTCAGACCTTTTGGTTGATTGCAGGTAACTAAAACTTCAGAAAGCAAAACAGATGAAGGGTGCTATTGTAATGAGATATAATTAAACTGTCATAAAATTCACCTGTATAAAGTATATGACTCAATCATTTTAGTATATTTACAGACACGAGCAACCATCACCTAACCCAATTGTTCACTAACTTAAAAACACACATAACCATTAGCTATCATCCGCCTGTCTTCCCACCCCACTTCCCGGCCCTAAGCAACCTCTAATCTACTGTCTATATAGAATTTTATATTCTGGAAATTTACTATGAATTAAACTATATAGTATGTGTTCTTATCTAACTAGATTATTTTACTTAGCATAAACTTTTATTTTATATTTCTTTATTGATTTCAGAGAGGAAGGGAGAAGGAGAGAGAGAAATAGAAACATCAATGATGAGAGAGAATCATTGATCGGCTGCCTCCTGCACACCCCCTACTGGGGATTGAGCCCACAACCCAGGCATGTGCCCTTGTCCGGAATCGAACCTGGGACCCTTCAGTCTGCAGGCTGATGCTCTATCTACTGAGCCAAGCTGGCTAGGGCCTTAGCATAAACTTTTTAAGGTTCATCCATGTTGTAGCATATATCATGACTTCATTCCTTTTTTAGTCAAAACATGCCATTATATTGATATTAGAGGCCCAATGCATAAAATTTGTGCAAGGGCCTTGGCCCCGGCCACCCCCTTCCATGGTTGCAGCCAGGGGCCTCTGCTGCCTCTGCCGCAGCCCCCACCTGCTGCAGCTTTGTGGGGAAGGAAGGACGTCCAGTCTAATTAGCATATTATGCTTTTATTATTATTGATGCTACTTTTTGTTATCTATTCATTAATTCATGAACGCGTGATACCATTTTTTCCTAATAGACATAATGTTGCATTATTTGGGTACATATTTTTGTGTAGACATTTTTCATTTCTCTTGGGTAAATAGTTGGCAGTGTGCTTTATGGGTCATATGGAAACTCTTGTTCAGTAAGTTGAGAATTACCTGACTGTTTTCCAAAGTGACTGCACCACTATAAATCCCCACTAACAGTACCTGAGGATTCCAATTTCTCCATGTCTTTGCCAACATTTGTCATTATTTGACTTTTTTAAAAAATATATTTTATTGATTTTTTTAACAGAGAGGAAGGGAGAGGGATAGAAAGTTAGAAACGTCGATGAGAGAAACATCGATCAGCTGCCTCCTGCACACTCCCCACTGGGGATGTGCCCTTGACCAGAATCAAACCTGGGACCCTTCAGTATTTGACTTTTTTATTCTAAATATATGTGGTAAATCTTCAAGACCTTGTATTTGGCTAAGAACTCTTAGATATGGCACCAAAAGCATGAATGGCAAAAGAAAAAATAGATCAAACATCAAAAGTAAAATCTTTTGTTCTTCAAAGGACACCATCAAGGAAGTACAAAGATAACTCACAGAATGGCAGAAAATATTTGTAAATCATGTATCAGATAAGGGACTCGTATCAAGAATACATAAAGATATATCTATACTAATAAAAGAGAAACATGGTAATTGGCGTACGACCGCTACCCTTTTCATTGGCTAATCAGTGAGTATATGCAAATTAACTGTCAGCCAAGATGGCGGCCGGCAGCCAGGCACTGAAGCGAGCACGAGGCTTGCTTGCTGCAGACTCCAACGTTCCCCGCCTCACTTGCCAGCCTCTCATCTGCAAGTCTAAGCAACTATATACTATGTTGCAAATAAGAAGCTAAACAAAACCCCAGAAAAGGGCTTCCATTCAGCCGGGCTCGGACCGCAACATTGTATCGATGTTTTCAGCAGCGAGGCCTCAGAGCTAAAGCTGGCCCAGAAAAAAAAAAAAAAAAA
>NW_005370992.1:947654-978779 GCF_000412655.1 Myotis brandtii
GCCCTCTGCCACCCGGGAGCAGGCCTAAGCCAGCAGGTCGTTATCTCCCGAGGGGTCCCAGACTGCGAGAGGGCACAGGCCGGGTTGGGGGACCCCCCTCCGCCGCCCCCCACCCCCCGAGTGCACAAATTTTTGTGCACCAGGCCTCTAGTATACTAATAAAGAGCTAATATGCTAATGAGCGGGACGCCTTAACGGGTAATGACCAGGTCATTAGCATATTAGCTGGGGCATTGCTCCGGAGACAGGCAGAAGCTGGGAGACGCCCGGAGGAGGTGGGACCATCCCGTGCCTGTGAGGGCAGGGGTGAGAGCCAATAGCGCCCCCCTCACCAGTCCTTCACCACCCACTGCTCGCACTGTGAGCGCCCCGAGGCCACCTGCCAGGGGAAGGAGCACAGCACAGCAGGCAGGAGGCTTCCACGCTCTCCTCCAGCTCCATGGTGGGGCAGAACTGCCCTGTTGCTCCAGAGATGGGGCAGAAGGGGGGAGGTGCCCAGAGAAGGCAGGACCAGCCCCAGGCCACTGGAGGGACTGAGGTCAGGGCTTGAAGTGGCCAGAGAAGGCCAGAGAGTTTGGGGGCTGGGCCAGGAGCGCTGGAGCTCTGCGTGGACAGGTTCAGGTGTCAAGGCGGGGCTGCAGTTGGGTGGGCGGAGCCGTGTGATATCACACACTGGGCTCCTGGTATTAAAATAATAAAACACCAACTCAATTTTAAAAATGGGCCAATTATCTGAATATATATTTCTCCAAGGAAGATACACAAATCACCAGTAAGCACGTGAAAATTTGCTTGACATTATTAACCATTAGGAAAATATAAATCAAATCCACATGAGATATCATTTTACATCGCTAGGATGGCTAGAATCTAACAATCTGTGCCTTTTGTTTGGATTTCTATTTTCCTTTTTTTCTATACGCTTCAACTGCTTTCTGTTCCTATGCTGTTTTCTGTGGTGTTAAGTGGATATTTTCTAATGTGGCATTTAAATTTCTTTAAAGCTTGCTCACTATATTTTTAGGTTATATTATTGAGTTGTAAGGCACTGTGTGTGTGTGTGTGTGTGTGTGTGCACTTAAAAAGCTTGGACATATTACAGAACTGTTTTGGGTATTAGTTAATGAAGAACCACCTGGATTCCTAGACTACAATACTAAATCATATTAAGATTAAGTATAAATTAAAGATGTATAATATGCTGTCTTTCAAATTTTGTTTAATTTTGAGAGGCATTTAGAGGCAAAAACTTGATTTAATGAGGTTTTATGCTATAGTCGTAAGAAGTGAAATAGCTAATGACTGCAAGAAGATGAAAATAAAACTCACTATTATCACTAAAATATTGCAAAGCATCACTGTAAATATTAATATCTAAGAATTATAAAACAGTTGCAAGTTATTAACTTAAAGCATTGCATTTTGACTACCAAATTTACTTAGTTGAGTTGAATATAAAGAATCAAAGAATTTTTTTAGAGAAGAGATGAGTGGTATCATTTTTGCCTTCAGACAACAATTTAAATGATTTAAGCGCATGTTGTAGATACAAAGTGACCTTTAACGAAGACCTATCAGTAACTTTTATTCATTTTCATCCATCATAAAGCCAACTGTCTTTATGGCAGCATAGTTGGCATTGGCTCAAAGGTATTAGTCTCTCTGTTGGGATACAATGTTGACAACATTCTCCTGTTGTTTGTCCATTTGTTTTCCTTGGCAAACCTTCAGGTTAATTAAAAACAAACAAACTAACATTAAGATTAAAATGTTGTGATGATTCTCATTAAGTGATATGGGGATAAATTAATACAAGCCAAAAATGGCAGAATAAGTTGTTCAAAATAAGTACATAAGGATCAATTCATTGTTAGTAATAAAGACCATTTTCAGATTATGGCATCTGGTGTATTTGGAAATTGTTCCTTTCACTATTTCCTTCTACATATAATCAAAGTCTTGTGACTAAAAGCTCTGTGAGTACTCAATTGGACAATGCATAAGAAATACCAAATAATCTATATATATAAAAGCCTAAGCGACCTTTACGGTGAAATGACCGGTCACTATGATGCACAATGACCACCAGGGGGCAGACACTCAATGCAGGAGCTGTCCCAGCCTGCAGGCTCCAATCACCAATGGGGCCTGCCCCCAGCTGGCAGGCCCCCATCTCCCAGGGCCTGCCGGGCCCCCGGGCTGGGATGTGGAACCAGGGGTAGGTGGCAGCAGATGTGGCCCCTTTCCCAAGGGGGCCAAGGGCAGACTCCCTCCTCAGGGCTGCCAGCCACCTCCTGGGTCCCTCCTCCCATTTCTCACCCTGGCCAGCAGACCCCGATCACCTGATCAGGGCCTGCCAGCCAACCTCCTGGTCCCTCCCCTCAGCTGGCAGGTCCAAATCACCTGATTGTGGCTGGGCCCCAGGCTTGGACAGGGAACCAGGGTGGTGGGTGGCAGTGGACGTGGGTGGCAAGGGAAGGAGGAGGGGAGGAGGCAGGGAGGTGGGGAGGTGGGGAGGTGGGGAACTGTGCAGTGGTGGCACGCTGGCGGTGAGGGAAGGAGGACGCGGGAAGGCAGGGAGGAGGGGAACCTGATTGGCCTTGACCACCAGCCAGGCCTAGGGACCCCACCCATGCACAAATTTCATGCACCTCTAGTTTCTATTATATAACAACACTGTACATGCCTCTTCTAGAAATCACAAGCCTAATATTTCAAATAATAATACTTTGTGCTTATATAATATGATTTCCAAGAAGGCTTTATTTTTTTTTATTTTTAAAAACTTTATTGTTGAAAGTATTACATAGGTCCTCCTTTTTCTCCCCATTAATCTCTTCCAGCACACGCCCATCCCGCCCCCACAGGCCCTCACCACCCCATTGTCTGTGTCCATGGGTTATGCATATATGCATACAAGTTCATTGGTTGAACTCTTCCCACCCACCCTCCTCAGTCTTCCCTCTGAGGTTCAAAAGTCTGTTCATGCTTCTATGAGGATGTTTTTCCATTGATTTTTAGAGAGAGTGAGAGAGGGAAAGACAGAAACATCGATGTGAGAGAAACACATCGATTGGTTGCCTCCTGCACACGCCCTCACCAGAGCCGGGGCTGGGGAGGAGCCTGCAACCAAGGTATGTGCCCTTGACCAGAATTGAACCTGGGACCCTTTGGTCCACAGAGTGATGGTCTATCCACTGAGCCACATCAGCTAGGGCTCTGGGTCTATTTTTGATCATTAGTTTATTTGGTTCATTAGATTCCACATATGAGTGAGATCATGTGATACTTACCTTTCTCTGACGGGTTTATTTCACTCTGCATAATACCCTCCAGGTTCATCCATGCTGTTGAAAATGGTAAGAGTTCTTTCTTTTTTACTGCCATGTAGTATTGCATTATATAAATGCATCAGAGTTTTTTTGTATCCATTTATCTGCTGATGGCCACTTAGGCTATTTCCAAATCTTAGCTATTGTAAATTGCTCTGCTATGAACATAGGGGTGCATATATCCTTTCTGATGAGTGTTTCAGGTTTCTTAGCATATATATCTAGAGGTGAGATCACTGGGTCAAATGCAGCCACTGTGGAAAACAGTATGGAGTTTCCCTTAGCAGGCTTTACTATAGGAAAATCAGTTATCCATTTATCAATGCAGTGAGACTTGCCAAGTGCCCAAAGCTATAAAGATGATGTAGGGGAATTTCTATATCACAGCACACAAACAGAGATTTTGGAGCAGATATACTTTTCATGACACCATATTACATGTTATAATAGTGGTTTCGTCTACACATAATTTTTATCAGCTTTCATCTTGAACTGTACAGTTAAGTGACAAATCTATAATACTAGGACACTAAAAGGTTATAGCTTTGTTAGACCAAAGATATTTAATAGCCCTATTAAAATAAGAGTCTAATATTTTTAATAATAATGTCAATAAAAAGTTTACTTTTGTATATGTAAGAGTGTATTTTTCTCTTTTGCAATCAATGGGAATTTAGATTGATAAACGCATATACTTTAGAATAATTTGCATGTGCCAGTAACTTGTATGCTCATTTTTGTTCCTTGGTCAGTTTTTATTACATGTAGATGTGTTTACCACTGTCTGAATAATAGGAAAATGCAAGATAACGTCTCTGAAGTACAGAAAAATCAATAATCTATAGTAAAATCTCATAGATCAAAGATTTGTATAGAATTTTAAAAAATTGTTCTAGAGAAAAAAATATATACTTTAAAATAACTATATAATATGTAAAACATTTCAAAATAAACACAAATAGATTTTTAAATATATCCATGTTTTACATAAATTCCATAAGATATATTGCTCTGAATAACTTCTTAACTCAGTACAAATAGTGGTTGAACTGTCAACATATTCCCATTATAGTACCAATTATAGTAGTTTCGGTTTTTTGTTTTGTTTTGTTTTTGTTTTTATAATTTAAAGAGATTACCCAACCTAGAGAAATTAGAAAAAGATTAATATAAAATAATGGTTAAATATTCTATGTGCACATGGGAGAGTATATATGTGTGTGTGCATGCATGCAATTTCTGAATACATACATATCTAACACAAATGTATTACTTTAGCTTCTGCTTCCAAGTGTAAAGAGCTTGGAAGTTGCCACTCTTTTCTAACAAATTAAATACTGACAAAACTCAATAATCAACAACTCTTGCTAGATCCATAAGAGAAGTGATGTCACAAGGTAGACTGCTGCCCCCCAAATTGGAGAGAATAATAGACAAAGAATCACAGCATAGCAGAGCAAACACCTCTGCTGGAACCAGTGCCAGGCTAGGAAACCTGAGTTGTAACTGATGACTTGCTTATAACTGACTAGGTGTGGACAAGTCTGAGAGTTAAAAATTCCAGGGTGGGGCCAGGCACAGGAGTACCAAATTCTGTTGTAGCCTGACCAGGTTGTCATAGCAAATAATGAGAAACATCTAATACATCGGATAGTGGAGGGGGAAAGAAACCATTTTGAAATACATTCGAGCAGTGATTCTCAACCTTCCTAATGCCGCGACCCTTTAATACAGTTCCTCATGTTGTGGTGACCCCCAACCATAAAATTATTTCCGTTGCTACTTCATAACTGTAAATTTGCTACTGTTATGAATCATAATGTAAATATCTGATATGCAGGATGTACTTTCATTGTTACAAATTGAACATAATTAAAGCATAGTGATTAATCACAAAAACATATGTAATTATACATGTGTTTTCCGATGGTCTTAGGTGACCCCTGTGAAAGGGTCATTCGAGCCCCCAAAGGGGTTTTGACACACGGGTTGAGAACTGCTGCATTAGAGCATTCTTGTTGTTAACAAGGTCTGCCCTCAGGAGAAACTAATTAACCAGTTACTAACTTGGGATGTATCAGAGCCTAAGCGATCTGAAGGAAGAGAAATAGAAAATAACAAGTTTTAGCCTTCTAAATGGGAGAAAGGAAATAAACAACTCTAGCCAACTCTAGATACAATGATGATGGATAGCTGTCTCTTTACATTTTTCCAAGCCTACAGAATTTATAATACCAGAGTGAACCCTAATGGAAACTATGGGTTTAGAGTGATAATGATGTGCAAATGTAGGTTCATCAACTGTAATAAATGTACCAGGATGTTGAGAATGGAGACGTTATTCATGTGTGGGGGCAGGGTTTTGGGGGGATATCTCTGTACTTTCCTATTAATTTTATTGCGAACCTAAAATTGCTCTTAAAAGTAATGTCTTAAAAATACACAAGGAGGCAAATGCATAAAAAGATTTATATCTTTGATCACATTAAAATTAAGATAATCTCAATCATATGCTAATCAAGTTTATTATTTAGATTAAGTACATAAAATTCTTACAAATGTATATGTAAAGAAACAAACTAAAATGAACAAAAGAGCTCAGCTGGTGTGGCTCCGTGATTGAGCATCCACCTATGAACTAGGACTTCACAGTTCAATTCCTTGTCAGGGCGCATGCCTGGGTTTCGGGCTCAATCCCCAGTAGTGGGTAGGCAGGAGGCAGGTGATCAATGATTCTCTATCATCATTGATGTTTCTATCTCTCTCTCCCTCTCCCTTTCTCTCTAAAATTAATAAAAACATATTAAAAAAATAAAATGAAAAAACAAATATTATTCATTGAAGAATACAAAATGCTAATAAACATTTTTAAGTGTTCAGCCTTTCAATCATCATAGAAAATTAAAATCATATCCATTGAGTTGGTAAAAAGCATATAATTTCTGTCAACATTGTCAAGGAAGATGAGGAATAACAGGAACTCTTAACCACTGCTGGCTGAGATGAATACTGGTACAATCGCTTTGGGGAGCTATTTGACAATATGATGTGAAGCTGAAAATGCACATGCCATGTAAACATAATGGTTTCTATTCATAACCCTTGAATAACACCTGCAACAGAATGTTCATAAAACATAGTCTATATTAGCAAATTTATAGAAAAGGATCCAAAGTCCATTGATAAAGGGGTGATAATCTATTTTAGAAAATGTAATAACTATCCAACATTGAAAATGAATAATGTTGCTACATTTATCACCTGGGTGAATCCCAGAATATAAAGAATATTTTTTGAAGAATAAAAAGAATACAGAGAGCAGATATCTTCTCGATAAACTAAATTTACAAATAAAACATATTCCTATTTTCAGTTATATGTGTACTATAAACTATAACATGAATAATAATAAGCTAGATGACTCGACTACTAGTGTTGATTACACACTGTTCTTAGTATTCCATGTAGATTTCTAAGTCTTTTAAATTTAAAAAAGTAAATCACATTTTATTTCAGTCACTTCCTTGGTTTAATATCCACAATGCAAACCCTCTCATTCTCATGCTTCAGAAAAAGGAAGCATTTCCAATTTCTTTTTGCCAAACTGTTCTCTTTTATATTCTGTGGCAACAACATCTGTTCCCAGTGTGTCAGCGTTCAACATTATTAAAATATCTTTCAAATCTCCATCTCCTGATTAAACCACTCCCTAACTAATTCCGCATTTCCAATATCCTGTTGGGTACTACCAGCTGGGTGTCCTACTAACAACTTGAAGAAAAGTATTTTATTGCATGAGGACCAAGGTTGAGTGAAAGCTCATGGAGCAAACAATGAAACATAAATCTTTGCTACATGTACGGATTTTTCCTATAGGTGTAATGACTCACAATATATTATAAATGTATTTTATACGCTTGTTATTATATTTACCAAGCCTTCACAATAACCCAAGAAAGGTTTTCTTGAGGGGTAACATTTTAATTTTAAATGGGATAAAACAGGATCATATCAAATAACCTGAAACTATACTAAAACTTGTTAAATATGTTTTCTTCTTTTAAATAATAAAAATGACTCCTTTAAATGATGGTATCCTGACTTAAATATCAACAATCAAGAGAAAGCTGAGCATATATGTACATTCTTCTAGTCTCCCCTCAGACTTTGTCCCATTTGACCTTCAGAGTGAACCTCCAACCGAATAAAAATAAAAACAAAAGCAAAATTCCTCATTTAATTTTGCTCCTCCAACACACTAATTGCCCATCACTTGTCATTCTGTACTTTTCTTCACTTACAGCTTCTACCTCCTTCGAAAACATTCAGTCCTTAACCCATTGAACTCTCACTTCATTTTACCAATGTACTTAATCTAGTCTTTTAAGTATTTAATAGGCTTTGCTTTATTCAATTGTTTTTCTTAATATGCATATTATTCAATTTCTCTATCAGATGTTATGTCAATAATTATAACTTTTTAAAATTTCTTCTTCCATTTGTTGTTCTTTTCTTCTATAAATACTAAGTATAATTTTTAAGATTCTCTTATTCTGCCAGTTTCTAACATATTTTCTCCCAGAAGGCCTAAAGATTTAAGGGGATTTTTCATTGTCCTTCCCTGGGAAATAATATAACTCATAATAACAATACCTTACATTTGTATAATTTGAGGAACCAAGTATCAAGAGAAAGTATTGAAGACTATGTAGACAGCTATAAATTTTCCATAGAAAATCAACCTAAAACTGAACCCAAGACAGAGAAATAGAATGTCTGTCACTCAAAAGGAAGAGGCCTTTTGAGGGTGTTTTATGTTTACCTGCACATTGTTTTGGACGTCTTCCCCTTTCCGCTCTCTTCCTCTAGTGCAGTGGTTCTCAACCTTCCTAATGCCCCGACCCTTTAATACAGTTCCTCATGTTGTGGTGACCCCCAATTTCATTGTTGCAAATTGAACATAATTAAAGCATAGTGATTAATCACAAAAACAATATGTAATTATATATGTGTTTTCCGATGGTCTTAGGCGACCCCTGTGAAAGGGTTGTTCGACCCCCAAAGGGGTCGCGACCCACAGGTTGAGAACCGCTGCTCTAGTGTCTCTCTCTGTAAAAATGAGTTGCCTGGGAGCTGAACCCATTAAAGGGAATAGGAATCGTAGTCTGTTGGCAACTTTTGTGTGACAATTTGTATAGCTACCAGCATCCCCTGAATGTGGATAGCTTTTTCCTCCACTTGATTAACGGTGACTCCACAGAGAAAGAATGAAGATTCTGGGTTACTCTGCAACCACTGAAGAGAGGCCCAGAATTGGGTGCTATGATTGAGATGCTGCCATAACAGAACCTAAAACGTGATGCTGGTTTGGGGATCTGCAATGGGAAGGAACCTGATGAGTGTCAACAAGGGAAAGCTTTGAAGAAAGACTGAACAAAAAATGTTATTGAAAGTTGAGATTACAGTCATCTTATACAGTAGCAGAAAGTTTGATCACACTGTCATTGATGGCCATGTGGAAAATAGAGAATGTACCAAATAAACTCAGTGATCCAGCTACACAGACTTTTCTGGTTTCTACTCACTGCTTGTGATAAAATTTGGGAGGGGAGATAATATTTTAAAAATAAAGTTTTCAGTTTAAGTTAGAATTTTGAGAAAAAATACAGGGGTGGGGCAGTCTTTTTCAGGGAGGGCAAATATCAAATAAATCCTGCTAGCAAAATATGGCATCTGAGAATCCAGAGTATGGCTGGGAGACCTCAAAAGATTTATGGAAAATCTCCAAAGACTTCTCAGTTCAATAAAAAGGCAGCTCAGGATCTAAAGGCATGCCTCATTGACCCACTTGGCTAGAACACAGTGTTTCTCAACTCTTAAAAGCATTGTCTCTCCCCCCACCCCACCCCCCTTTTTTTTTAACTGGAATCCAGGGTAGAAAAGGCTTATATTCAAGATATTTTTGGATGTCAATTCTGTTTAATGGAGTGGATTATAAACTGATAAGTAAGAAATAAAGTTTTTAAAAGAATAATCCAGCTTTAATAAACAAGGATAGAAGTCAAAGTGAAAAGGGATTTTTGAATTTCTAAACTTCTGCACACAAAAAGCAGTTTTAAAAATATATCTAACTCCAGCCAGAAAATACTTATAATGGAAACAGAAGTATGAATCAGTGAGAAAAACCACAGATATAGAAGTCAGAATTTAGAGCCACAGAAAATTATTTCCAGCAACTGGGCCCTAATGAAGGTATTGGCAATGTGCCCAGCTGCATTTCAGAATGGCTAGGATTGAATGCCTGCTCCCCTGGCCCCACATTTTTGGGTGAGGGTTAGGGCACATATTACAGTTATTCTACCCTGACCACTCATGTATGTTGAATGTATGTGGGGCAGATAATTTGTCTCTTTTGTTCATAGAAACATGATTAACCACATCCAAGAAACTAAATCAAAGATGGACATCTTACTATGCCCTCACTGAATTTTGGGCCTATGAATCCATGAACATAATCAAATAATTTTTGTTATATGTCACTAAGTTCTCAACATGTTTTTAATGAAGCAATTATTATAAAGCAGACACATATCTTCTCTAATATTTTCTCCAGGATCATGGAGAAAGAGCCAAGAGAAGGGAAAAGAAAATAGATTTTAATAGGCAATATGGATAAAACAGACTTAGAGCAGAATTCATTCAGCATTTCAAGACTGGTAAACCGGACCAGAAACAATGTAATAAAGAAATGGCATTGAATGAAGTAATATAATTTGAAAACTTGCTGTACATCCCCAAAATGCTTTGTGTTTCTTGTCATTAATCAAGATAAAAATTCTGAGAGATAGACGTTAAGTTTCCCCATTAAAGATAAGTTAGAGGTTTATAGAGTGGCAAAATTAAGTTTCTAGTTCAGGTGGGTTTCACCATAAACTTTTGACTATTCCAGTTAACCATTTTTTTTAAATCCTCACCAGAGGATATTTTCAGTGATTTTTTTAGAGAGAGTGGAAGGGAGGGGAAGAGACAGAGAGAAAAACATTAATGTGGGAGAGACACATCTATTGGTTGCCTCCTGCCCGCATCCTGACCAGGGCTGGGGACTGAGCCTGCAACCCAAGTATCAAACCCAGGGCCCTTTAGTCCACTGACCGATGCTCTATCCACTGAGCCAAATCAACCAGAGCAATTCACCAAACTATTAACATTCAGGTGGGAGCTTGCTTAAGACATCACTGAGCCTATGGGAATTCTGTGTCAGTGAGAAAACAGAAGATTCTGGGGACAAAAATCCCTCTTACCAATCAACATGGAGAGGTAGCCTTAAGGAGAAATAACTTAGGATGACAAACCTTGAACCTTCTGCACTTTCAGAAATATGGTTCCCAGAAAACCTCACACACAGAGGGTAGGAGCAAGTGATAATATAAAATTGTATATGGGCAAAGCCTCCAATTTTATTCTTGAGGTAGTAAAGTTGGATTGTTTCTAGCTGTAGTTGTTAACTGTTTATCTGTCATGATTTAATTCAGTGTTTATGAATGCCATATCTTAGAGGTGATCATCAGATTATATTTCATCAGGGTTCAGTTCTTCAGTCCATTCATTCATGATTTTTCTTTTAATTATAACATACTGATTATACTATATGTTCTTATAATTATACTAGAGGCCTGGTGCATGGAATTCGTGCACTGGTGGGGGTTCATGGCCTGTGGGGATCAGCCCACTCATCCTACTCAGCGGAGCACATTGACCACCAGGGGGCCATCCTGCATTGAGTTTCTGCCCCCTGGTGGTCAGTGTGCATCATAGCAACTGGTCGCCTGGTCATTCTGGTTGTTCCACTGTTCCGTTGCTGGGCTTTTATTATATAGGATTCCTTTTAATTACGAGAAGACATTCTTTTAATTTTTAAATTTCAAATATTTATATTTTAAAATTTATCTTTATTGTTGAGAGAATTACAGATGTCCTCCATTTCCCCCCATTGCCATAGGAAATTCTTTCAAAAGAATATGGGTAGTATTATGTTTGTAGTGGTTTGTATGTGCTACATGGTAAATGTATGACCTATGAAACATGCTGATAATATGAATATACACGAATCCATCCTTACAATTTAGTAATGAAATAAAATCACTCTATCCACTGATAAATAGGGATATACTTTTTTAAAATAGAAAACAAAATTTTCAAAATGACCATGGAAAATTAAATAAAATTTCTTCCAAAATGTGGACCTCCAAGTTTTACAAATACCATTAAACTTATATGAAGAAATTGAAAAATGACTTCTTTATGTGCACCCAGGAAAAGGCAAAAGACCATTTTGAGATATGATTTATCAGAACTTTTTATTTTTACTGTTGTATAGTGTTTACTATATCAAAGCTCTACCAGGTTATCTTGTGTGATCTTCATGACTCTTAAAGGTTAGGTTCACTGAGAAGTCTGTGAAAAGATTGGGGTACAAGATGCTTATCAGCAAATAATTTCGGCCTCAGCACTGATTTGGGACATGGGGGCGTGGGGGTGGGCTTAGAGAGAAGTCAAGCTGCTGTGCAGGCCCAAAGGAGAGCCTCAGTTAATCCCATGGAAAGCTCAAGGGTTAAAATATCCCATCAGAAGCATTCCATTTGTGGTGCAATTGAAAATATGAATTCTTTATTTTCTCTGTCTGTGGATATTAGTGGCCTCTAGGAAGGTGACTCTAAGAAGAATATCTCTCTGCAGTGAGGCAGTCCCTGAAGGTCAAGTGAAAGTCATTTGCAACGATAAGCCCAGTAATTAGGGCAATGTGGTCTTTTTTGAAGAATGTGCTGCTTGGGATATCTTTATATAGAAAAAGCTTCTTTTGCCAGTGTGATAGATGAGTAACTGAGAGGGATGATTTAAACAAAGTAGCAGAGATATCAGGCAATAAAATCTGAGATAAACAGCTGTTCTTCTGACTTTTCTCAACCACCCTCCGCACACACACTGCCATGCACAGTAACTTATTGATGATAGAAATAAGTCCAGGCCCAAAAGCTTATTTGTAACTAGAGGCCCAGTGCATGAAATTCACTGGAGGGGGAGGAGTCCCTCCGCCCGGCCTGTGTCCTCTCGCAGTCCGTGAGCCCTTGTGGGATGTCCGACTGAAGGCTATCGGACATCCTTAGCGCTGCCTTGGAGGCAGAAGAGGCTCCCGCCACCACCGCTGCACTCACCAGCCATGAGCCCGGCTTCTGACTGAGCAGAGCTCCCGCTGTGGTAGCGCACTGACCACCAGGAGGCAACTCCTTCATTGAGCGTCTGCCCCCTAGTGGTCAGTACACATCATAGCTACCGGGCATTCTGCTGTTCAGTCAATTTGCATATTAACCTTTTATTATATAGGATATTGCAAAGCAGGTGTTCTTGCTTTGCTTAGAAATATGCCATGTGTCTTAGTTTCTGAGCTTTAAATTAAAAATATGTCTGTCGTTTTCTTTCTCTTTTCTGGGGTTTCCAGATAGTCTAATTAAGTTTTATTAAAGTTGACAATAAATCTCTGTGATTCTGGGCCTATTAAAGATCCTGAGGCTTAAAAGAGATTTTTATCATGATGGGGTTATCCACATTGAAACAATCATAGGAAAGTCAGCTGTATCAACTCTTATTCAAGAGCCTTAAATTTAAAGCAGCCAGAACAAGAGAGACTTGAAGCCGATTTGAGAGTATTCAATCTGCCAATGGAGATATAGCCTTTTGGTACAGAGTGAATGATAAGTAACAATTAACTCAAATTGTAATTATATAATCACCCACACGAATCAAAGCCCTTGTTACATAGGATCTAAAATAACAGATAGGGCATTTGAAAAAAAAAAAAAGTAATACCCTGCACAGTTTGGTCTCATCATTCATCCCAGAGTACACAATATTTTTTAAATATATTGTTCCATATTCATTACATGATTTTAAATATTTTTTAGAGAGAGGAAGGGGAGAGAGAGAGGGAGAGAGAGGAAGAGAGAGTAATCAATTGCCTCCTGCAAGCAGCCTGGCCAGGGATAGAACCGCAGTGGGTATGTGCCCTTGACCAGAAATCGAACCTGCTACCTTTTGGTGTAAGGGATTACGTTTCCACCAACTGAGCCACAGAGGCCAGGGCTATAGTCATTACATTATTTTTTTAAGTGACTAAAAACCTAAGTCAATATCATGATGGTTACTTACTTTCTCATAAAATGATTTTATTTTATATGATGTTAGCTAATACTAATAAAATTAATGCAGTCATATAAGTTTGAAATAAAATAACATTACCTTTTGTTCACAATGAGATTTTATAACATATTCTTAGCTTACAAGATGGATTTCACAGGGGACAAGTAATGTAAATGTTGATATTTGTAATATGGTGCACAATGAATGAGCTTATTTATAAACTAGAGGCCCTATGCACAAAATTCGTGCATGGGTAGGGTCCCTAGGCCTGGCTGGCAATCAGGGCTGATCTGTGGGGTGACTGGCAGTGCGATTGGGGGACCCCCACTGGCACCCGCCTTGGCCGGCCCGAAGCCACCCACTCACTGGCCCCGCCCCCCTTTGTCGCTGAAGGAGGTGACTGGCGGAGCAATTGGGGGGGTGGTGCCAGCCCACTTGCTGGCTGGCCCCGCCCCCCAGTGCCATAGCCAGTTGCCTCCCTGGGGCGATCGGGGGACCCTACTGGTACCCGCCTTGGCTGGCCTGGGGCCTGTGGGCTGAGGGCAGCTCCTGAATTGAGCATCTGCCCCCTGGTGGTCAGTGCGCATCATACCAACCAGTTGTTCCACCCGTCATTCTGCTGATTGGTCAATTTGCATATTAGGCTTTTATTATATAGGATGGGTATATGTCTAAATGGTTATATTATGTGGGGTTTGGGCAAGCAGAATCTCCCCCTGTGTGTTGGGGAGGGGTTCCCAAATGGAAAAAGCCTGATCTCTCTCTTTCTCTTTCTCTTTCTCTCTCTCTCTCTCTCTCTCTCTCTCTCTCTCTCTTCTTTCTCTCTAATGGGAAAAAAAGCAATCCTCTGAGTCTCTTTGTCTCATGGTTTATAAAGGCTTTAGCTCATTGTCTCATCATGACCCTTTTCTAATTGGACACTTGCTCAATTTATGACCCCCATGCTTTCCCAATTGGTCATTCTTCTGCAGTGTGTCAGTTTCAAAGGTCAAAGCCTACCTGGTGCCCCGTCTTTCTCTTCCCCTTATCTTGCAACATTCCTCTATCTTCTGTGAATATATGCCTTCCACTTGTAATATTTTTCTATCCTCCGTGAAAGTAAGATAAGGATTCTGGAGTCTTGGAGCTATCTCCTTCCCATCACATATGCATTCCTCTCCCATGGACATCTCTTATTCCCTGTAACTGCCTGTCCTGTCTCTAAAATTCCTTTCATTTGTATGTGTTGTGCAGATATAGCTGTGGTGGTCACTAGTGATTAGTACCTAATGGTCAGATTCTCACTTGCTCAGGGTACTTGGTAGGACTGTACTTCCTGACCAGTTCTGACCAATGATATATAGTGTGGAGCAAAAGTAGGTTTACATTGTCCCTATGGGGAAAAATACAATAATTAATAAATAATAATATGAGAATAAACTGTTTTTTTCACATACTCACAACTGTATAATGTGTCACTTCCCACCAAAAGATTTAATGGCCAATGTAAGGCCCTCTAAGACAAGACCTCTTTTTTCTCTGTGATGGTGACAGGGAGTTTTGGAGATGGTGTCTACTCCATTAGCCTGTGTCCCTAATTCACTGCAATAAGGACTGTCCTGTCAGCTTGTAAGAGTTGTGTGCACTGGTCAGGGAATAGATGGGCCTCTAATATATGAAGCCATTGAGATTTGAAGCTTATTATTCACCATAGCATAACCTAGCCTGTCCCGGCTCCAACATTGAGATAAAGGCCTTAGAACAGTGGTTCTCAACCTTCCTAATGCCGCTACCCTTTAATACAGTTCCACATGTTGTGGTAACCCCCAACCATAAAATTATTTTCGTTGCTACTTCATAACTGTAATTTTGCTACTGTTATGATCGTAATGTAAATATCTGATATGCAGGATGTATTTTCATTGTTACAAATTGAACATAATTAAAGCATTGTGATTAATCACAAAAACAATATGTAATTATGTATGTGTTTTCTGATGGTCTTAGGCAACCCCTGGGAAAGGGTCATTCGACCCCCAAAGAGGTCGCAACCCACAGGTTGAGAATCACTACCTTAGAAGATGGATGAAGTTTAAAAGTTGAGGCAGTGACTTGCTAATACAAACAGGAATAGAAAATACTAAAATGCAATTATGTTTTAAAAACATAGGGATTTGGAGTAGTTTGTGTCATAGACTGAGAGTGAAGACGTGAGTATGCAGAATTTGACATACATATAAATTAGGTGCCTTTAGTCTCATTGATTCTGTAGCAATATATTTATATTTTCTCAACTGCATTGCCTGGAAGCAACCCCACAGTTAAACAAGAACTTGGAAAAGGCACCAGCTCTCTCCAGGTGCACTGTACAGGTTGATCAGCCTCTGAATCACTGACCCTAGAGGGCTGGGCCAGTAAGGGTGGGGAGGTTACAGGTAGATCTACAGAAAGAGAGTTCACATATGAGACATTCACAGAACTAATTCACTCATAGGACTCACATAATTTTCTGGAAAAAATCCATTAGAGCCATTCTTTTTCTTTCCTATCAAATCCAAGCTACCAAAAATATGATTAAATTATTACTGAGGCATCTTCATATGCACTTCCACTTTATCTCTATTTGGCAGTACTGGAGACTTTATAGTTATTTTCAATCAATTATCTGCATGCATGCTTTGGCTAGATCTCCTAAAGAAGTCATTGAAATGGGCAGCTTTATTGAGAATTAACATCTGTTTACATGTTGATATGGCATGAAGGGGCAACCATTACTGCCTTATAGAAAAGTATGCACTGCCACCACTCCCCAACATACGCCACCCCAAAACAGATCTGTGGATGTCTAAATCTCAATTCCTGATTGAACACATTCCATGTAAATTTGAAGCTCGATTCCATGTCAATTTGGAACTTGGACTTCCTGTAAATTTGGAAGTGTAATTCTATGGTAAATTTAGAGTTGACAGATAGAAATAAGATTCTCAATCTGAAGCAAATTTAAGGTGCCCCTAATCCTAATTATAAACCTAACTTTACTAAACTGGAGTGTGGGACTATTAAAAAAATGGATAAATTAGATATTTTATTATATTTATCAAGGTTATATAAAAAAAGTTTACATAAAAGTCGAAACTGTCACCTACAAAAATGTGACTGTAAAAAATAAACATATATTGAAAGTGTTCCCCTATTATGTACAATATGGAAAATTATAAACTTTGAAATTAATTTCTGAAAGTTGAAAGTTTAAAGACTAATATCACACTACATATTTTTCCAGAGTACATTTTAATGGAAAATTTTAAACATGTACAGAGTAGAGAGTACAGTATAATGATTTCTCGGATGTACTTTAGCAGACCTCAGTAGTTATTATTTTGCTAATCTTTTCTTATCCATCTCCCAGATTTTCTTACCCGCTATCTTTCTCTTTCTCTCTTTCCCCCCCTCTCTCTCCTTTCCTCCCACTCCCTTCCTCTCTAAAAATTAATAAAAATATTTTTAAAGTATAAAAATATCCAATGACATTTTTAAAGTATTATTTTAAAATTGTGCACCTTAGCAGTGATCTCTATACAGTGGGGCCTTGACTTACGAGTTTAATTCGTTCTGAGACCGAGCTCGTTAAGGAGCTTGTTAACTCAAATTACTCTATCAACTCAATGCAAAAAATTGCCCAAGAGACAGCTGGTATCTCAAAAAACTCCTTAGTTGGGACACTCGTAAGTCAAGGCCCCACTGTACTTCCCTCATTAATTAGTAAGCTCCAACACAGTTATTCCTGTATCCCCTTCATTTTCTCCTGATAACCTTAGGTTTCCCATTTGTTTTAAGGGGAAACATTGTATTTCATCTGGTCGTGAGTATTCTGAGTAGTCAGACCCATTGAGGAGCTCAGGGATATTTCTGACTAGTTGTCCTCTGATTTACCGAGAGGCACTCTGAATGACTAATGCACTAGAGTCCTTTCTCTTGGAGGTCATAGCCCAAATTATGAGAGAGAGAAAAAAAATACTTTTTATCCACAAACACAGATGTTAGGAAAATTTATTAGCAGGTGAAAGTCTGCTGAGATGGTAAAAAGTATTTGAAACAGTATAGATAGTGCTAAAGAAATAAAAAAAACTAAGAATATTGGCAGACAACTCTTAAAATATGAAAACCTATCATCTGACAACAGCTTGAATGGCATCATATAATGAAAGTTTGAATTAACTGATGTAGAATGAAATTTAAGATCAACTTAAATGCTCTTTATTTAAATGCATCTTGCTTCCTGAAATAAAATTAAATGTTAAAAGTTTGAATCAGCTTATCCGTCTATCATTTTTAATTATATATATATAATTTGTGAGCTTGTTCATAGAGCTTGAATATTAAGAAAACTGGAATAACCAGTACTTTGAATAACAAAAATTCTTAACTAGGTTATAATTTCTAGCCTCCTTCTATCAAGATCATTCAAATTTACATTCTATATGTTTTCTTACATCAATCTATAAAATAAATGCCAAACCACTGATGTACTTTACTCAGCATTTTACTTCCCTTATCACATTTTAGGTTTATTTTTATGCGCAGTTTTACTCTGTGTTTCCATCGACTGTAGTCAGCACTTCCTGCACTCTCCTGTGCTTCAGAAAAACATTCACCAGCACTTTTTTGCTTCCTCAGGGACCAAATGCAATGAGAGAGAAGACATTGTTACCAACTGAAGGCTGCTCAAAAACATAAACATTTCAGTTGATATTTTTGCTGCATTTCATGTTTTGGCATTGGGAGTGGTTCTGGCAAAAGTGGAAAGATGCCAAAGACATATCTGGATAATTGAAAGGAAAAGAAGTACTGATTATACATTTGTACAATTTCTATGGCTCAAACAATACAAAGAAAGGTTGAAAGTAAGTAAAATTCTAAAAACCTGAGCCTTTCTCTTACCATCAAGATATTTTAAAAAGAATATTAAGTCTTCTCTTTGATTTGGCATTAAATAACTTGATGTTTGCCAATGCTAAAGAAAGTGTTTGAAAAGTAAATCATTTAATCATTCTATTCCTGCCTTGCGGGGAAAAATCTAAAGGCTTTTGTGACACTAAAAGGTCCTTGTTCTATTTATATTAGCTCTGGTGTGAAGAAATCCTGCCTCCTCTTCCACTCGTAATTCCATCAAACTGGGAGACTTTATTTGTTAAATCTGTCAATATTGCTCTGGAAAACTTTCTCAGGAGATATATATATTACCACGCATAAAGGACATTGCTTTTATTTTCAGGTATACACAGAGGGGAGGGGTGTTCTTTGTAGAGGATTGCATTAAAAAGATCTATGGCACATACATACTATGGACTCCTACTCAGCCATAAGAAAGATGAAATACTGTCATTTGCAACAACATGGATGGACCTTGAAAATATTATGGCAAGGAAAATAAGTCAGTCAGAAAAAGCTAAGAACATATAATTTCACTCATATGTGTGATATAAAACTGGAACTCATAGATACAGAAAACAGTACGGTGGTTACGAGAGGGAAGGGAGGAGTGGTAAAGGGTAGAGGGCCAAATATAGGGTAATGGAAGATGATTTGACTTTGAATGGTCGGCACACAATACAATATACAGATCCTGTATCATAGAAATGCACACTTGAATACTATATTACCCTATTGACAGTGCCACCCCAATAAACTTAATAAAAAATAAAATAAAACCCCTCCCAAAAATGTTAAAGATTACAGTATTTTTCTGTTAATCAAGATAATGTACTCATGACATTTTTTTCTTTAATTTTAAAATAAATGCAAGGGGCAGAGTGGGTTTGTGTGAAATGCAATCGTTCATGCATTATATTTCTAAGTTTAATGGGCAGCCTCCTGAATTTGGACTACTATCAAGTTCACCATTGATGAGTACACTTCCATTCTTGTGGCCATCCTAAAGCATCCTGATTAGCAAATATGCTTTGGAAAATGGGACTTAGTAATACTTTAAAAAGTATTTTAGCATATCATTTTGTATTAAATCAAAGGCTTGCTCTGCTGTTATAGCACACTGTTTTTATATTTTTGCAGCACAGTAAAAATTAACAATTTCTGTAGTTTGGATGAGTAAATGCGATAGTACTTTTAGGGTACATACATACACAAGTACAGGAACTCATGTGCATAGATACACACAGATACACACATGCAGACTCATAACTAGCTGCCACTCTATGTGTAACATATGCACACTAAATTAACCTATTTTTGTTTCCCAATACAACATACCTACCTGATTATATATTGCCCCTTTGTTTTGTTTATACCCAATGCTTTTCTCACCTTTGAAGAATGTCAACATCACCTCCTGTGAGTTTCCTTTAATGTTGCAACAAACATAGTGCTAAGAATGCTAATGATTTGGCATCACTTTTTTCCATATTTGAAAAATGACAAATGATCATCTCTAAGGGTTGAGCATGTAATCTATAATCAATCTACTTCATTGTTACAGAATGGTGAACAATAGACTTCATTTTATTACAAATCTATTCTATTAACATATCTTGTAATTAATACAGAGTAATATTTATATAACTAGAGGCCCGGTGCATGAGATTCATGTACTGGTGGTGGTGGGTGGGGGGGGTCCCTCAGCCCATCCTGTGCCCTCTCATGGTCCGGGAGCCCTTGGGGGATGTCCGACTGAGTGGGCCTAAGCCAGCAGGCAGACATCCCTCTCACAGTGCAGGACCCCTTGCTCCTTACCACCTGCCTGCTTGCTTCTCCTTACGGCTCAGCTCGCTGCTCCTTAGTGCTGCTATGGAAGCAGGAGAGGCTCCCACCACCACTGTTTCACATGCCAGCCATGAACCCAGCTTCTGGCTGAGCAGCACTCTCCCTGTGGGAGTGCACTGACCACCAGGAAGCAGCTCCTGTATTGAGTGTCTGCCCCCTGGTGGTCAGTGCACATCATAGCGACCAGTCATTCTGTGATTCGGTCGATTTGCATATTAGGTTTATTATATAGGATGTTAAATGCTAAGATTTATTATTTCTAATTTATGTAGGTAATTTAATGCATTGAACGAAATATTATATAGGTGTAAATTAATTAGAAATGTTTATATTTCTTGGTGACGTACTCATTAATTAAAAGTGAATTAATCACCCTGGCCAGTGTTTCTAAGTGGTTAGAGCATTGGTCTAACCATGGCCTAACCATGTCTTGGGTTCAATTCCTGGTCAATGGCATGAACCTGGGTTGCAGCCTCATCCCCAGCCCTGGTTAGGGCAGGTGCAGGAAGCAACCAATCCATGTGTCTGTCCCAGGAGACACATCAATGTTTCTCTTTCTCTCTTCCCTCCCTCCCGCCTTCCCACCCTCTCCAAAAATCAATGGAAAACATATCCTCAGGTGAGGATTAACAAAAAAAAAGTGAAATAATCATTTATATTACCTTTATTTTCAATTAAAAACATTAAGAAAAAATTTTTAATGTAGTTGATGAACTACTAGAAATTGCATAATAAATATAATAATCTGTCTTGAATGTTTCTTTACTAAATCTTTGAAGACAAAAACAAACACCTACTATAGGATTACTTAATGACAATTACTAGTAAATACTAATAATACAGTTAATAATACAGCTACAAAATTAATTTGGGACATAACTTAAAATATTTAAAACATATATTAATAGGATAGATCTATGAGACTGGGTAGTCTGAGAACTTTTCCAGCAAATCCTCAGTTCTTCTGGAGTCAGTGAAACAAAGACTTACCAGAGGGTTACAGCAATGCCAGGTTCAATCAGAAACCAAACTCACAACTCTGTGAATGCCACCAAAATGCACTGATTCCACTTGCATGATAGCTGAGAAGAAAACTAACCAGTAGACCAGTGGTTCTCAACCTTCCTAATGCCGTGACCCTTTAATACAGTTCCTCATGTTGTGGTGACCCCCAATTTCATTGTTATAAATTGAACATAATTAAAGCATGGTGATTAATCACAAAAACAATATGTAATTATATATGTGTTTTCTGATGGTCTTAGGTGACCCCTGTGAAAGGGTCCTTCGACCCCCAAAGGGGTTGCAACCCACAGGTTGAGAACCGCTACAGTAGACAATACCTTGATGGCAGCAATGACTATTTCCTAAGCAACTGCAATTAGCTTAATTTAGCAAAAGCAACACATCCTCATTTTGAAGTTGTTACATCTTATATCAAACTCAACTGTATTATGTCGTGCTATTACAATAATTTTCTATTAGACATTTCTATTTTATGTAATTCAGGAAAAGAAAACATTTTTATAAGACAACAAAACCAGCATTACCAAAATATGAATACCAAAATATTGGTTTTCAAATATATTTTAGTTACATTGGTGAAGAAGCAAAACCCATTATCTAGATTATGAGACTAACATAATTAATTTAAGAATTTCTCATATGAAATTACATCGCCCAAATAAATCTTATTTTTCAGTAAAGTATCTATAAAATAAATTGTTAAATTTAGCTTTCACATATATTTATACTGATATAGTCAAATATGTAAAGATTATTAAGTAGTTAATATGAATAAACTAACAGTAATTATACGTATTTGTGTGTTGTTTTACACTATTTACATAAAAATAAATTTGCCAAAGAGACTGAATGTTATTTACAAAACACATTTATTATTATGTGATAAAGTTACCAGAAACAGTAGTCTCATAAAAACATCTTGTTCCAGACAACTTTTTTCTAATTAAAATGATAAAAAGCAAATATTTTGAGGATAAAATTGATGTTTTTAAAACATGTATAAGCCTTGCAGCTATTGCCCTAAGTAAGATATAGACTTTTCTATCACCAAAAAGGTGTCTTGTGTTTCTTTCCACTCAATTCCTCCCAAACCATGTCATTATGCATTCAATCACAATATACTTTCAATCACGATATGCTTTCAATAACGATAGACATTTTGCTGGTTTTCCAATTTCATATATGTGAAATCATACAGTAAGTACTCTTTTTGATCTGCCTTGTTTTTGCTTGACATGATAACTTTGAGATTTGAAATATTTTGTTGAGTATATCAGCAAGCTTTTTTCTTTTACTACTAATATTTCCTTGTATGGATATTAAAAAACTAGTTTATTCTTTTTTCTATTGGTAGACATTTGGATGGTTTCCAGTCTGCAGTAATTATGACTAAAGCTACTATAAACATTCATTTACCAATCTGTTGATAGACACACATTTTCATTTTTCTTGGTAAATATGTAGAAGTATAATTGCTGGAACAAAGATTAAATGCATTTCAAAGTTATACAATTTTACAGTCCTGGAGTTAATGAGTATAAATTATAGTTTCCTCCTGGCCAATATTGTGGGTGGTCGGACTAATTGTGGCCACTTTAGTGTGTGTGAAAGCATATTTCTTTGTAATTTTAATGTGCCTTTATCAAATGGCTACTTATTTTGAGTAGCTTCTCAAATAATTTTGTATATCTTCTTTAGTGAAGTATCTCTTCAAATCTTGTGCATATACAGGGTGTCCCAAAAAACTGTATACACATTTTGAATAATTATTAATTCCAATGGGTTAAATCTGAAAAGAAAGACACATCAATTGAACTATCAGCTATTAAAGTGCCTATAAATTTGTTTTGGGGGGAACACCCTGTATTTTACAGAATGTCTCTCATTTTATTATTGGCTTGTGTGTAGTTTTATATCATCTGTAAGATTTGTCATAGAAGTATTGTAAATATTTTCTCTCAGTCTGCTGAATGCTTTTGTTTTCTTTTTGTTTTTAAATATATTTTTATTGATTTCAGAGAGGAAGAGAGAGGGAGAGAGAGATAGAAACATCAATGTCTCCTGCACGCCCCCTCCTGGAGACGGAGCCGCAACCTGGGCATGTGCCCTTGACCAGAGTGGAACCCAGGACCTTTCAGTCTGCAGACCGAGGCTCTATCCACTGAGCAAAACTGGCTAGGGCTTGATTATCTTAATAGATTTATGTGCTTGGAAGTATAATATAAATAACATAAGTAGTATAATCTAAAGACAATAAGATACATACTTCTTATGTGCTCATTTCAATTACTTGTCAGAATTGTTTATACTATATAAATAACATGCAGAATAGGAGTATGGTCATTATCCAAAACATACCAATTGTGCCTTTTTCTAGGCCATTTGTATATCTGCAGAGACAACAATTTTTCATTTCTGTAACCATAAATCAGCTTATATTGTTATAGAATTTTATATAAAGAAAATTATATGGTATATTGCTTTTGGTCCATCTTCTTTGTCTCAATATAATGTTAGCGAAACTCTTTACAATGTGTTCATAGTCATCAAAACTTAAAACAAACAGCTATAAATTGATCAGTGATATTGGTTTTGATATTGGTTTATGAACAATGTTGTTGAGAAAAAAATTGTGTATTTAAGTGAAAATGAATCATTCATGGGGCGAACATTTTAATAATACAATATAAATTACAATAAAAATTTTCTGAAAAGTAAGAAGATAGCGTTATAAGTATGAAAATAATTAATTGTCAAACCATACCTTTCTACTCAGCTAAACTATGATTTAATCATAAGGGCAATTTTAATACTCTTATTTAGACAAGTAAAAATGTAGTGTTTATCACTAAAAAATAGATATTTAGTTTAGAAAAAAAGGAAGTCATTTTTGAAGAAATGTCAACAGACATAAGTGGTAATTATATAGGCTAATCTACAAAAATACAGATTTTAAAAAGAAGTTGATTTAAAAATTAGTTCACAATTAGTATAAATCATATGAAATTATTTGACCAATTTCAAGCTTTCTAAAAATGTTTCTATTAGAGAATATGATATAATTTTTACTATTAATTTTGTTTAAAGTTAGTCTTTAAAAAATGTTGGAGTATTCACAAAATTTTTTAAAAAGAGAATAATTTCTAAAGTATTAAGAGGAAAATGTGAAAAAAAACCCTCCTATGATTCAAATGAGGCAATGACATAGAACAAACGAAAATAGAAAAAGCGAGGTAAGTAAAAAGCACAAATTAAAATGGTAGAAATAAAATATATTAGTGGTTACAAGCAATGTATATGAACTGTTTTCTCTAGTTAAATGGTAGAGATTATAAGATTAGGTTAAAAGTGTGGATATATAATTCTTCCTAGATCTATAAGAGCATGGAAAAGTGAATAGTAAATAAACGTATGGGAAAATATACTAGGTAAATACTAATGAAGAGAAAGCTTATGAAATTACAACAGTGTTTACTTTCTATATAACTATAAATCACTTAGTTATAAGCAAAAATTAAAAGAGAAAACTTTAATATTTACGCAGCAGATTTAAAAAAACAAAAATAATGTGAAACAAAAGAAATTATATCAATCACATCAGTTATAATAATGGATGTCAATGATGTATTCTCAATTAAAATGCAAAGAAAATTAGTGTCAAAATGATTAATAACAATAAAAGAATACAAACTAATTCTTGAATCCTAAAAACATTTCTAAAACAAATCAACAAAGGAAGTTTGAAGGCATAAGAATGGGCAAAGATGTAATAAGAAAACACGTGAAATTGAATATTGCAATATAAATTTAAGGCAAAGTATAATTAAGGCAAAACACATTCAATAGGATAGAGAATGTCATATTATATTGATACAAGATACTATCTACAATGAAAATATCATAGTAATAAAATTTTATGAACCAAATAACAGAGCATTAAAGTATATTAAGCAGAAAGTGTTGGAAATTCAGAGAAATATACAAAATACACAAATGTACTTGAAGATTTTAACACACCATTATCTGCACATAAACGTAAAATAGTGAGAAAATAAAGCCATGCGGGATTCTTACTATATATCTGAGTATATTATGATATTGTGTGGAAGAAAACTAAACAACTGAAATGTGAATTTTTCTTATCTTGCCTTTTCTGTTTCCAAAGTGGACATATACATTTATTTTTGAAGCATAATTTGGGGGATATATAAATGGGATTTTGGAAATCAAGAGAATGACTCCTTACTTACTAAAAAAAAAAAAAAAAAAAAATTATTGTGGATAATACGATGGAGAAACCATTAATCTAAATCTAGACCTTTCAGTATGGTGTCATAACAGCGGTATGTATTTGGTAAAGATTAGAAGTAATTTATAAAGACTATGATTCTCCAAAGTTAGAAATCTTTTCGCTCCTATAAAATATAAAGTTAGGTGACCAAAGTCTTAAAATTGTTAATTGGGAGACATGAATGTGCATGTTTTCCCTGCAGCTCTTTTACATAAAATAATCCACAACAGAAAGATTGGCCTTATCACCTCTTAATCTGATTTTGAATAATATACAAAGTTGGGCAAAAGTAGGTTTATAGTTGTGAGTACACAAAACACAGAGTTTATTATTTATTAATTATTGTGTTATTTTCCATACGAACAACTGTGAACCTATTTTTGTCCCATCCTGTACTATGCAATGCTATTATAAGTTTTAGTTGGTCAAGTACACTGTTTTGTTTTGTTTTTTATATTTTTGGTTTTTTTTATGGGTCAGGGCTAAGTAATAGAGCACTTATTAATGTACTAACAGGATAACTTTCAATAAGTTACTGCCAGCTGGTGTGGCTCAGTGGGAGCATGGATCTATAAACTAGGAGGTCAGGGTTTTCTTTTTGTTTGTTTATTTGTTTTCTAAATAATTTTTTATTGATTTTTTACAGAGAGGAAGGGAGAGGGATAGGGAGTTAGAAACATCGATCAGCTGCCTCCTGCACACCTCCCACTGGGGATGTGCCCACAACCAAGGTACATGCCCTTGACCAGAATCAAACCTGGGACCCTTCAGTCCACAGGCCAACGCTCTATATCCACTGAGCCAAACCAGTTAGAGCGGGAGGTCAGGGTTTGATTCCCAGTCAGGGCACATGCCCAGGCTGCTGGTTGTGGCTCTCAATCCCCAGTAGGGGGCTTGCAGGAGGCACCTGACCAATGATTCTCTTTCATCACTGACGTTTCTATCTCTCACTTCTCCCTTCCTCTTTGAAATCAATAAAAAACATATATTTTAAAGTAATAATAAAAAAGAGTGTCTTACCACAGCTTTGCCTCTTTGTGACTGTATTTTCTGCTATGTCTAACAACAACAAAAACAATAACAAAGAGCCCTAACCGGTTTGGCTCAGTGGATAGAGCGTCGACCTGCAGACTCAAGTGTCCCAGGTTCGATCCCGGTCAAGGGCATGTACCTTGGTTTCGGGCACAACCCCGGTAGGGAGTGTGCAGGAGGCATCTGATCGATGTTTCTCTCTCATCGATGTTTCTAACTCTCTATCCCTCTCCCTTACTCTCTGTAAAAAAATCAATAAAATATATTTTAAAAAAACAATAACAAAGATTAAAGTTTCATTCTTTTCACACATGAGAGATAGGCAGTTCAGGATGCAGTAGAGCTCCAGGGTCATTAGGGATTCTGGGACTTTCTGTTTTCTTATTCTGCCATCCTTTGTGAAGATGGTCCAAGAAGGCTGCTGACCAGCTTTTCTATGATCTCTTTTTTCATGCAGCTTTCTGGTTTTTTTTGATCAGTTGTTTGCCTCAAGCCTGAGCTCCAGAAAGAAATATAGGAGAACAACAAACCCTCCCCCCAAAAACAAAAACAAAAAAACAACAACAAAAAAACCCACCTATCTTGCCTCTCTTAAATTAACATGTCCCAGATGTGGCCAAAAATTAACTGATCTTGAACTAAAGAGACCATGTGGCTTATGGGCAATTCAGCATATTGAAAATGGATACATGATCAATACTGCTTAAAGGACTTGCACAAAATCTGGATCAGAAGATGCAGCTCCAAAACTTTCTGAGATTGAATTACTTCTAAGTTTGGTGAGCTAATCCAAAGTTACATTGAATGTGTGTATATCAAGTATATGTGTTATTATGGACTGAATTTTGTCCTCTCAAAATTCACATATTAAAGCACTAAATGCTAATGTGACTATCTATGGAGTTAGGGCCTTTTCAGAGGCAACTTTGGTTAATGAGGTCATAAGGGTGAGATCCTAATCCTATGGGACTGATGTCCTAATGAGAAGAGCAAGGGACATTAAAGGACTCGAGCTCTCTCACTGCATGTGGACAAAGGAATGGCCATGTGAGGACACAGTGAGGAAGTGGCTGTCTTCAGACCAGAAAAAAGAGCCCTTCCAAAAAATCCAACTTGCTGGCACCATGATCATGAAATTCCAGCCTCTAAAGCCTCCAAAACAAGGGAAAATAACTGTCTGTTATTTAACTACCCAGTCTGCAGTATTTTGTTATGGCAGCTTGAGCAGACTAATACATAGGTATGTGTGTGTATAAAACAAAGCCATTCTGTAATATTTATTTAAAACATTCAAGAGAGTTTTTTGGCAAATAATTATTATATTAGTATGTTAGGAAATTTAATTTCATAGATGCTTTTTAAAAAAATTGATCTATTAAATTTATAGAATAGTTGTAGAAATAGCTTAGGCAGTTCCCATAATCCTTCAATCTCCTCCAACTGTTTACAATTTACCTAACTACAGTTCAATGATCACAACCAAATATCTATAAAAACTGAGCACATGCAATATATATCCGTTGAATGTGTGAATGGTAACTTAGTTCTGTTTTATATTAATAATAGTTTTATATCAATAAATGCTACTCATTCTTATAAAATATTTGTGCTTACTAGCTCAGTTCTTTCTGCTTATTCTGGGAAGTCCTGCATATAATCTTACTTTTGACACTGTAGATACTTTAATAGATAGGCTGTGAGATCATGAAAAAATAATTATGACCTCTTAATGCAATCAAACAGAAGGGAAAGAAAACTCCTCGAACATGATGTATTTAACATTTAGCAATTTAGAAAAGGACATAACCATAAAAAAAGAACACATAATTTAATGAATTTTCAGAATGTATGTTTGAATTATGAGTAAGGCTCAATTCAAACTATTGTAAAATCTCAGGGACAGCTGTCCCTGCCTTGCTTTTCTAAGCACTGTCAGAGAGGGCTATGCCAGTGATACTGGAAACCCTGGTCCTGAGCCACTCACAAAATTCTTAGTCTTATAGCTAAGCTTATCTTTAAAGTAATAGCACCAAGAGCTTCAGTAAAGAGATAACCTCTAGATAATATCTTTAACGAGCCAGGATCCGTAACATCCACAACAACCAAAGGCTCGACCGAACACCGGAAGCTGGTGCCTGCGCAGTGACCCAGCACTGACTGCTGAAGGGGCTGTGGATCAGGCCCAGAGAGAGGCCTGCAGAGAAAGAAACAGGGTGTGATCCGCAGCCTCCATGGCAGCTGTTGATCAGCCGTTACCTCTCTCTTTCGGCTTCGCTTTCTCTCCAGGCCTCCCTAGGGGCTTCTGATCAGCTCCGCCTCTTTGATCAGGCCCAGAGATAGGGCCACAGATGCTGACTGGCATAGAAACCAACCAATCAGGACCAAATCTGAGTGAAGTGCCAGGAGCTAATGGCTGCCTAGGAGAAAGAGCTTTTGACACTGACTGGCATAGAAACTAACCAATCAGAACCTAATCTGGGTGAACTGGGAAGGCAGAACTTAAGGTGGGGCTATAGGGGTTTTAAGGGCAACAGCTATTTGGTGTAAGGCAGGGGTCCTCAAACTTTTTAAACAGGGGGCCAGTTCACTGTCCCTCAGACCGTTGGAGGTCTAGACTATAGTTTAAAAAAAAACTATGAACAAATTCCTATGCACACAGCACATATCTTATTTTGAAGTAAAAAAACAAAACGGGAACAAATACAATATTTGTATTTGCATGTGGCCTGCGGGCCATAGTTTGAGGACCCCTGGTGAAAGGTGTAAGAAAGCGGTTACATTTTTTCATGACCAGTTTGGCAGTATAGTGCATATGGCTGGCTATCAGTCCAGATATTGGGATTATGTATTTTTATCTGCCAAGAGCATCTCCTCCTGCTGAAAAAGGCTCCCCCCCCCCATTTAAGCAATCCTATCCTACATAATCTATCTATACTACTAAAGGGGTAATATGCTAATTAGACCAGGTTGACTGGCCATCTTCCAGACGTCCAACTTTCTTCCGGACAACACCATGGTGGTGGGGGCCAAGGCAGAGGCCGGCAGGGAAGGGCCATTGGGGGCAAGATCAGGCCAGCAGGGGAAGGCAGTTAGGGGTGATCAGGCCAGCAGAGGAGGGCAGTTAGGTGTGAGATCAGGCCAGCAGGGGAGGGCAGGTGGGAGAAACCGGGTCGGTAGAGGAGGGAAGGTGTGGGTGAGATCAAGCTGGCAGGGGAGGGCAGTTAGGGGTGATCAGGCAGGCAGGCAGAGGCAGTTAGGGGCAATCAGGCAGGCAGGCAGGTGAGCGGTTAGTAGCCAGAGGTCCCAGATTGCGAGAGGGATGTCTGACCACTGGTTTAAACCTGATCCCACAGGGCCTAAACCAGCAGTCAGACATCCCCCAAGGGGTCCCCGATTGGAGAGGTACAGGCTGGGCTGAGGGAACCACCTCCCCCCGTGCACAAGTTTCATGCACCGGGCCACTAGTTAATTTCATAAAAGAGCATGATTGATCTAACTTACTTTACCATTTATATCATCAAATGAAAAAATTCAAGACTGTTCAATCAAGGCATCTGATCCTACCAAAGTTTCAGAAGAGAAATTTTCAGTTTTCCTGTCTTCTCAATTAAACTTATTTGAGTTTAGCAATATTAAAAGAATAATACCTAGCAGTAGGCACTCCAATGTTTAGGAGAGAACAAATTTGAAATTTATCTTTTTTATGTGTTAAACTTCTTATAATTATACTAGTGGCCCAGTGCATGAAAATTCATGCACTGGGGGCAGGGGGAGAGGGTTCCCTCAGCCCAGCCTGCCCCCTCTCACAGTCAAGGAGCCCTCAGGGTCAAGAGGCGACCTGGCAATCAGGGGAAGGTGACGCCCCCATCCCACCTCTGCTGCTGCCACTGCCAGCAGCACAAGCCTTGGCCGGCCCTGGTTACCTGAGCCTGAAGTAGCCCTGGGTGGCTGGGCAGCCACCATCCAAGGCTTGCCTGTGCCTCAGGCCGGCCCTGGGCATCTGAGGGGACTGGGGGGCTCCAGAGGCAGGCGCATGGAGTGGCTGGATCAGCCTGGGGGCAGGCCCAGCCATGCTGCATGCCTGCCGCCCCAACAGGGCTGAGGGGACTGGGTGCCACCATCTTTGAGGGCATGGTAGTCAATTAGCATATTCCCTCTTTATTGGCTGTGGGTGCCGCCATCTTTGTGAGGGTGTGACGGTCAATTAGCATATTCACTCTTTATTTTATAGTATATTATATCATTTAGGGAACTAATGTGAAAAAAGAGCAAATGCATCCACTTATTGGATAATATTTTGTTATCTCCATGTTGTATATAATCTACACTAATAAAAGAGAAACATGGTAATTGGCGTATGACCGCTACCCTTCCCATTGGCTAATCAGCATATCCTTATGCAAATTAACTGTCAGCCAAGATGGCGGCCGGCAGCCAGGCAGCTGGAAGCGAACATGAGGCTTCCTTGCTTCAGTGACTGCAGACTCCAAC
>NW_005370992.1:979796-996715 GCF_000412655.1 Myotis brandtii
GGGGTCCCAGCTGCAAGAGGGCACAGGCCGGGCTGAGGGAACCCCCCTCCCCCCCCGAGTGCACAAATTTTTGTGCACCGGGCCTCTAGTATTTAAATAAAAGCATAGCTTCATAAATGTCTCAAATCTATAGACAATGAATATTATTGTTATATAGAAAAAATATTGTCTAATGTAAGCTTAGTTCTTTCTATTTTAGTTTTAAGTCTACTTATATGGCAAAGGATTGTGGAATATTAGTATGAGGTGCTTTCGAGATTTTATTACTAATCACTTAAATAATTTTATTATTAATAATTTAAATAATTATTTTAAAATAAATTTATTCTTTTAATATTACCTCTAGATTATTTTACTGAGTTTACATGCCATTTTTATTATTTGGTAATCATAAAATGGTCCTTTCCTTGTTAAACAGAGGTTAAATGTGCCATTTTGCAACTTTTAAAAAAAACAGGGGGTATGTACTTGATCTATTCACAGCTTTAAACAGATGAAACAAATTATTAGGGAATGTAAATCACTGAAGATGCAGTATTTAGACTGAAAACTGTCAGTCCACAAAGAGGTTATATCACCTTATGGAAATGATATTTTCTTACAAAGTGATAATTAATACATGTATTTTCACATCAGAGTTTGTGTATAAATATAAAACAGAATGAGTAGTGAGTAAAACAGAATATGAAATAACCTGTTAATTAAGGCAAACATTTATGTCTCTGCTTAATTTATTTGGGGGAGAAATGGTGCATGGCTAAAAGGCAGACACACTCAGGTTTGTTTTGGAGCCTCTTTACACAGGTAAACAACTTATAATGGAATTGTGTCAGCTTTAACCCTAGGATGAAGGCTAAATAGAAATTGCTCTATCCTGTGCTATTAAATAGTCAAGAATCTAAATTTTCCATAGGTTTCCAGTCACTCACAGGATTCTAATTATGTTGCAATTGTCATGGATAAAGTTGAATAGTAAAAGTAAATTTACCAAATTTCATGGAATGCATATTGCATAAGTTGTAAATCAATATACATTTCAACCAAAAATCCATCTGAATTGTTTCAACTCAGAGAGTGGTCTTAATCAATGCAAATCAGTAAAGCAATACTGAGTCTTCAAATTTCAGCTGTCAATCTGGCTAAATCACTGACTAGCATTGCTTTCCTACAGTATATATTTTTAGTCACTTACAGGGTCACAGTCTTGGGCAATTATTAAAATTACCAAATCTATAAAGCATTTGGAATAAAGTTTTCAAAGGTGGTCTAATGAAATTGTAGGGCTTGCTATATCATGTCCATAAATCTTTACATTTCAAAACTATAAAACATGGTAGAATTTTTTTTTAAATAGAGTAACTAATATTGAATATACTAAATACTTGAAAAAGAATAAAATATACACCTAGAGTTTAGGGGACACCCTATACCACTAGTATATAGTTGCTTTTGTTTTTTGTTTGTTTGTTTTATATTAGACATACATTCACCTTCCTCCATAATATATATATATTTGCTTGTTATTTTCCTAATTACCAGTGATATATCTTTATCTTATGTCCCCTGGTTTATGCCTCAAAAGTGTCACTGACACCCAATAGCATTTAAAGCTAAGGAAACTGGAACTTCACTCTTGTTCACAAGAGCAAAATAAGTTAGACTCACCCAAAGAGTGTGAGGTCCTGTACTGTGCTTTATTTTTTTTTTTTTAATTAGTGGGTCTCAACCAGGGTAATTTTGCTTCCAAAGGGATATTTGGATAGAAATCTCTAGACATTTTTGTTCATCACAACTCTAGGAGGAGGTTGTTACTGACACCTGGTGGTAGAGACTAGGGAGACTGCTGAGCATCCTATAGTGCACAGGTCAGACCCCACCCACACATAAAAATGTATCCATCCTACTATGACAATTGCTGGGAAGTTAAGTAAGCCTGACTTATATGGATTTTTGTTTTCTGGTATGCAAATAGACTTTTCATGAAGGTTGATCGATTTCCTTTTTCTGTTCAGTTTTAACTATGACAATTGCATATTTTCTCATTTTTCTGCACTTGTCTCTCTAGACAGTATTCTATGTTTCTTTCTTTGTTATCAACTGTCATTTGCAGTCAGGCCTATTTTGCTTAGAATAAATATATTCACTAAATTAATTTCTTATTCTGATAATATCACCTCCCATTCGAGTTTTCTTGTATGCAAGGAAACTTTTCATGAAGGTTGATAGATTTCCTTTTTCTGTTCAGTTTTAACTATGACAATTGCATATTTTCTCATTTTTCTGCACTTGTCTCTCTAGACAGTATTCTATGTTTCTTTCTTTGTTATCAACTGTCATTTGCAGTCAGGCCTATTTTGCTTAGAATAAATATATTCACTAAATTAATTTCTTATTCTGATAATATCACCTCCCATTCGAAAACCCTAAGTAGAACCTCCAATGACATACATTACTTTAAATTTGGGGGTTTATTAAGCATAAGCCATGCACAGAGTTTGTTATGCATGTAGATATGTTAGATATAAGGAAATATAAAGCATCTCTACTGCTATTTTGGGTATTAAAAATTTTGAGGAAAGAACCCATTAAGTAAATAGCTAATATCCCTCTTGTTTTCAATGGAGAAAAATATTCACAAATCCATAAGTAATGGCATATGTGTTTGTGGGTATATGGACTTATTGATTATATTAAAATTAACACAAAGAAAAGACACTGGTTTCAAAAAGACACTAGTTAGTAAGAGGAGAGTAATGTGATATTTCAAGTTATATGATTATACATAGATTTTGATAAAATGACAAAATTTCACTTGGGAGAGATTCAACAAAGCAGATTTTTATAAAGCACTAATTTCTATTTAAGACCAGTGTTAGGGGAAACATTCAGAAAAGAGCTTGAGGACTCAGAGGCAGCCAATTAATTGCCCTCTACCTCCAAGGAAAAAAGAAACTTTTGAAAATAAATTAAAAACTCAAATTTATTTCTTCCTGTATATTTCAATTAAAATGTTGTGTCTGATTGCCTTGAAAAAGAGTTTTAAACTACTTAGTGATCTTTTGTAAAGCAAAATGCCATATCTGATACCAATTTTTCACTTTTCATTTAATGACAATAAATGCTGAAACCCTGAATTGAAAGAGCTTGTAGAAAAAGAATCAAAACTCCCACAGCTCACTTTGACAAACAAGGATAAGTGGGTCAAGGAACAACAAAATCCTCTGAAAGAAACTCTCTTGTTGAGTGAAATTCGTGAAGCATCATTCCCTTTGTTCTTAAGTCAGTGAGGTCATTTTTGGCAAGTTCTGCATCTTTGATTTGCTGTCTGTGTCACCAAGAAAAGGATCACAATTTTAAGGTTATCGAAGCAAAAGTTAACCTTCAACCATTTTCTTCAGGGTTTCCAGGTTTCCACAGATTTCTGCCTACAGATAAATTAAATGGGAGTTTTTGCATAGTTGTCTTTCTCAGGTAACTTGAATGCAGAGTGTCAGCTTTGCCAAAGCAGTATTCGTAAATGGTCAATTGCAGAGCTTTGCATTTTGAAGGCTTTAATTTACTCAGACCATCCATAGAACTTCATTACATAAACCACAATATGGACTTCCTCTTTACTGTAAACTGTTCTTAAAGTGGCCATCTCTCATCTTTAAAAGAGTGAAACTTCCACTGTGTTGGGATACATTCTTTCATGACATGGTCATTTAAGTCATTTGACAGACACGTGAATATCCTGTTGTTTGAAAACTCTGCATTTTTCTCCTTCATTTTTATAAGTCCATTTGAAAAGATGATGATTCGATGTTTATCTCGTAGAGATACAATTTCATGGCAGTAGAAAAAAATTTCAGAATCACATAATAGTGCTGGACACCAATGCATGCTATGCAGGAGCAAATGAAACATCACAATGTGTGGTATTTTTCTCTTCACAAAATCCATAAAAATCCATCAGTTGTGAAGAATCAAAACAGTCTCAGATGCGAGTAGAATATGAAGGATTTGCTTCCAGTTCAGCTTTCCTTTGACCAAAAAGTCAGCAACCATTTCAAAGTTATCAGCTCTTTCAGTTCCTTAAATAGGATTAAACAAGCCTTAGCCATCTTGATAGACATCAGTAGTTTCATTTCGTTTCATGTTAAAGTGTTATGGCAAGGCCATTTCTTGAAAAACCACCATCCAAATGTTAGAAAACAGGATATTAGAAAATAAGGTTTTAGTGTAGTTGAAATCATTTGACAGACACATGCCTTTGTTTGTTTGCTTGAATTCCCTGCATTTCAAAACGCTAAATCTCTGGCTTAAGTAGATGCTCCACATTGTATAATTTTCTTTTGAATAGGATGAGCAAGTATTCTGTGTTCATGACAATCTAGATTTAGATAAAGTTCCAGATGTCTTAGCCCAACCCTTCATTCAAAACAAAGATTTTACATTTTGCAATTTATTTTCTTTCCTCTTTCACATTGCTGGATGCATTAAAAACACAATTTTATATATTGTGTTTTGGCTGTTAGAACTATTTTCATTCTGTCATGATCAATTTAAATAAAGCCAAAGACTATCCTGCATTTTAGTTTATGCATATGCTCACACATTTATAAAAAGAATCTAATCTATCATGTAAAGAAAAGACCCATGCCCTTAACTCTGTTAGGATATATCCTTTTAGTTCCAATCTAATTGGAAATTATTCTAGACACCATAAAATAATAAAATGGAAGACTATGGTATTGTGACAAAGTACGGCACTATCCTACATCTCTTTAAATCCTGAAGAAAGAAAAAAAAATACTTTAAAAACTTAACTTGGGGCTCCAGGTTGAGAAGAAGGATAAAAGACTTGCAATTAATTTTGTTATCAATAAATATTGGCCTAGTTATTGTGAGGAAATCATGTTTAATACATAAAGCTACAGATTATAGAAGATACAACATCAGCCACAAGTGTGGGGTTTTTGTTGTTGTTGTTGTTGTTGTTCAGTTGCAAACAGACAAATAAAATGTAATTGGAAGCTGCTCTGAGAAGGCTGAAACCTAAACCAACAGTGGGCAAAAGATGAGAAAATATTGCTTTGCACTGAAGAACCTTAAAGGGGAACAGGAACTGCTATCAAGTGCCTTTGACGATAGGGATAAAGGGCCATTGGCTAAAATAAGGAGGATTAGTTGAAGTCTCTTCAATTAGGAAGCAGTTCAATCCTTAGGTCACCGACAGCAATCTGCTACCAAACTCACTTTCCCCATCCAGGCTGAAGTCTGGAGTTATATTAGTTGTGACCCAGCACAGTGAAAGTATCCCTATCTAAAGCTACTGTTCCCCGCAAGAATAAACATACGGAATTATACAAATAAATAAAAATATTATGTTCAATTATGAGATCCACAGCAGTGATACAGTATGGCTAAGAGTGAATAATGAGTCCAAAATGAAGTACCTTGCAAACGTCAATGGCTAGAGCAAAGTTTGACAATTGTCTTTTAAACAATAACTTGACTCATATTTCCTAATGTCTATAAATGGTAACGCAGATGAAAACACAAAATTGCCAAAGTAAAAAGAGATTGTCATACATTTGTCATGAGAATATGTTTGCATATACATAGATTCTTGACATGAATGCATGGGAAGCAGGTATAATTATTTGCCTTGGGAATAAAAGAACTCGGCAGCTGAGATAAAAGGTTTCAATGAAAACTTATTTTATACTTTTAATCAACTTGTGTTTTCTGTCCTTGCTCTAAATCAATACAGGATGGGGCAAAATAGGCTTACAGTTGTGAGTAAACAAATAGAGCTTATTCTTATATTATTTATTACTTATTGTATTATTTTCCCAATGAACAACTGTAAATCTATTTTTGCCCTACCCTGTGTATCACCTGTTCAAAAATAATAAAAAATATATTTATCTCTACCAATAAATAAGTAGTAATACCGTTCAACCTTTGGAGAGGATGGATTTTAAAAGCCGCCAAATATGAAATGTTTCTTATACATAAAAATTTAAAGAAATGAAGAGGAAATATTTGAAGAAAATATATACTCTTTTACATTTGTAATGAATTTCTTCAAGTTTATTCATTAAATTTCCAAGTTTATAATTACACAACTTAGAGAATGAAAAGAAACCTTAGAATTGATACACTTCTTATATTTCATAACAAATATATATGTTATTAACATATAAGGAAATATGCTTATCCTATGTGTCACATTTTTCTCTTTAAGTCTGAATACAGAATATATGTAGAACATTAACAGCCAAATTAATGTAGTTTAAGAACAAAACAAATGCTAAATCACAAGACCCTAGATTGCTAATATATCTGTTAAAAGAATGTTTTCGCTAACAATTATGGAATACCTGGCAAGACTGTCATAGAGAAACTGGATTCTATTTACTGACATCAGAAGTCTAAAGATAGGCATTGACTGCTTCAACAGTGCATGCTATCAGGCACAACACACCTGTGGTTCTTTTGGCCTCATCCTCAGAGAGTTGCCAGATTGCTGGGAGAGATTGAGCTATCATATATAAATGTTTTACATACAAAGAAGGAAAGAAGAGAATAAAAATAATTCCAGGAGATTTTGGTTATGATTCATTGATGATAATTGGACCAAATGATCATGCATTTTGGGAAAATAGATAGTTAGCTATTGAAGCCTCTATCATAGTGCAGACATGAGAAAATGAGAGTTGGGTATACAATCCTTCTGCCACAACAAGAACAGAAGCTACTACTTGATTGCCAAACCCTTATTTTCTAGGTGGGCACATAGCTGGACCCCACCTTGCAGAATTTCTAAAGTCTGACACCTAAAAAATTGAAGTGATGTGTCCTATTTCTAGAAATGGTCATCACATCATCCTCCCCTATTTCTTTTTGTCTGTCACTGAACGTTGACACTTGGATATCATGTGGTGAAGATGGTGGAGTCTCCTGGATCTTTAAACCACTGTTTACAAATGTACTTTCTACTGTCCATCAGAAAAATAGAGGTTGAGAAGAAGGATAAAAGACTTGCAATTAATTTTGTTATCAATAAATATTGGCCTAGTTATTGTGAGGAAATCATGTTTAATACATAAAGCTACAGGGATAGAGATTATAGAAGATACAACATCAGCCACAAGTGTGGGGTTTTAGGAATAACATAAGGGGAAAATAAAATTTTGTATTAGAGCTGCTGAAATTTTGAGTCCTTTCTTACAGCAACTAGCTTAACTAATGTAATGTCTTAATCTGTCTTTATCCCTACAGCATTTACTTTTTTAAATATATTTAGGTGCAGATTGGTGATTTCTCACACCAATAACAAAATCACATTGAGAAGATTTTCTTATTGTTTGCTGTGGTTTTGTGTTGTTTTTTTTCACCTTATTCTAAATGCAATACTTACTGTGCTATTGAAGTATATTAAATAGGTAGTGATATAAACTTGGTGATTTTAAAAATTCAGCCCAGCTGGTGTGGCTCAGATGTTGAGCATCGACCCATGAATTAAAAGGTCACCAGTTCAATTCCCCCTCAGGGCACATGCCAGGTTTCGTGAAGATTTTCTTATTGTTTGCTGTGGTTTTGTGTTGTTTTTTTTCACCTTATTCTAAATGCAATACTTACTGTGCTATTGAAGTATATTAAATAGGTAGTGATATAAACTTGGTGATTTTAAAAATTCAGCCCAGCTGGTGTGGCTCAGATGTTGAGCATTGATCTATGAACCAGGAGATCATGGTTCAATTCCTGGTCAGGGCACATACCAGGGTTGTGGGTTGTGGACTCAATCCTCAGTGTGGGGCATGCAAGAGGCAGCCAATCAATAATTCTCTCTCATTATTAATGTTTCTATCTCTCCCTCTCCCTTCCTCTCTGAAATCAATTTAAAAAATATTTTTAAAAATTCACACTGGCTGTGGTATAGAGTATCTGAATCTAAGACTGAAGATTAAAAAAATATTGTCATAATTAGTAGAGTGAAATGATGATATTCTAAAATAAGATGTACAGTTGGAAAGAAGTCCATAGATAGAAAAAAAATAGAAGATCAAGTGGTGCAAGACTGTAGTAAGAAAATTGCAGTTGCAATCAATAATAGACTAATTAAATAGAAGGAAGATAAATTATAACAATGATCCAATAAACATACAGGAGATCAGTTTAATCTGATAATTAGTAATAATTGAAACACTCCACAAAAGAAAGCAATAGAAACCACTGGAAGGCAAGGGCATATCACCCTCTTGGGGGTGGGGGGAGGGGAGGAGATGTGACTAGGTAAGGTAATTTCTTCCTAAATATCAACCAATCCTACTGTGTCTTCAAAACTGAAAATATAGAACCAGAAGTTTTATCTAGGGAAAAAAAAATAACAGGTTCATATCCATTTACTTAAACAAATAGGTCACATTGATTTAAAAGTTCTACCTGAGAAACTTGTCAGGGTAAATAAGAATTTGGCATTAGGGAAAAGAACATTTCAGTTGGGAGCTTTGACCAAAAAAAATCAATTTAAATCAGACTATCATCACATAGAACTCAGGTATGAAATACACAACCATCCAGGTCTCTGCATGAAATCAACATGGGCTATTTCTGGTAAAACTTAAGGCACCTTTTAAACTAAAGTAAAACTAGTGGTCTGACTGTCGCATGTCAGATCATGCCTTGAATAAAAGGAAACTAATAAGTAAAGCTATAGATAGCTATGAAATAGAAAAGTGTAAAGTGAAATAAACCATGGAAATTTATATTAAACATATTGTGTTGTTGAACATTTTTTTTAACATTTATACTTATATTTCCGGCTCTAATATATAGGAATTCTTTTATGCTGGTCTTTTTAACATAAATTTTCTCTTTTACTTATTTTTCGTTGGGGTATAATTTTGTGGTATGCAGAATAGTGGACACTCAAGATGTCCACATGATAATCCCCAGAACCTGTGAATGTGTTACTTTACATGGCAATGGAGAATTAAGCTTGCAAATGGAATTACATGTTCATAGTCAGATGCCTTTAACATAGGGAAATTACTCAAGATTATCCAGTTGGACCGATGTAATTACAAGGACCCTTAAATGTGGAAGAGGGAGGCAGAAGAGCGCCAGAGTGATGACATGTGAGAAAGTCACAGCCAGCTTTACACAGAGTGGAAAGCCTATTTCTTTGAATTACTGAGACCACAGTGACTCCAATGATGGTGGATTTGTCTAATTCTTCCTATTGTCTATAAAAATTTTTTCATGTCTTTTGAAACTCTATTGTTATTGGCACACTAAATTGGATTTGTTACCTCTTCCTGATGAATTATCTCTTTTATCATTATGTAATGTCCCTCTTTATATGTCATAATGCTCCTTGGCTGAGGCCTACTTTGTCTGACTTCAATGTAGCCACACCAGCTTCCTTAAGCTGTTTGGGTCTTGCTCTTTTTTATCCAGTCTAACAATCTATGTCTTTTAACTAGAGTGATTATTTCTTTTAGATTTAATATAATTATTTGTTAAAATATTTTATGGATTTTTTACAGAGAGGAAGGGAGAGGGCTAGCTTAACTAATGTAATGTCTTAATCTGTCTTTATCCCTACAGCATTTACTTTTTTAAATATATTTAGGTGCAGATTGGTGATTTCTCACACCAATAACAAAATCACATTGAGAAGATTTTCTTATTGTTTGCTGTGGTTTTGTGTTGTTTTTTTTCACCTTATTCTAAATGCAATACTTACTGTGCTATTGAAGTATATTAAATAGGTAGTGATATAAACTTGGTGATTTTAAAAATTCAGCCCAGCTGGTGTGGCTCAGATGTTGAGCATTGATCTATGAACCAGGAGATCATGGTTCAATTCCTGGTCAGGGCACATACCAGGGTTGTGGGTTGTGGACTCAATCCTCAGTGTGGGGTATGCAAGAGGCAGCCAATCAATAATTCTCTCTCATTATTGATGTTTCTATCTCTCCCTCTCCCTTCCTCTATGAAATCAATTTAAAAATATTTTTTAAAATTCACACTGGGTGTGGTATAGAGTATCTGAATCTAAGACTGACGATTAAAAAATATTGTCATAATTAGTAGAGTGAAATGATAATATTCTAAAATAAGATGTACAGTTGGAAAGAAGTCCATAGATAGAAAAAAAATAGAAGATCAAGTGGTGCAAGACTGTAGTAAGAAAATTGCAGTTGCAATCAATAATAGACTAATTAAATAGAAGGAAGATAAATTATAACAATGATCCAATAAACATACAGGAGATCAGTTTAATCTGATAATTAGTAATAATTGAAACACTCCACAAAAGAAAGCAATAGAAACCACTGGAAGGCAAGGGCATATCACCCTCTTGGGGGTGGGGGGAGGGGAGGAGATGTGACTAGGTAAGGTAATTTCTTCCTAAATATCAACCAATCCTACTGTGTCTTCAAAACTGAAAATATAGAACCAGAAGTTTTATCTAGGGAAAAAAAAATAACAGGTTCATATCCATTTACTTAAACAAATAGGTCACATTGATTTAAAAGTTCTACCTGAGAAACTTGTCAGGGTAAATAAGAATTTGGCATTAGGGAAAAGAACATTTCAGTTGGGAGCTTTGACCAAAAAAAAATCAATTTAAATCAGACTATCATCACATAGAACTCAGGTATGAAATACACAACCATCCAGGTCTCTGCATGAAATCAACATGGGCTATTTCTGGTAAAACTTAAGGCACCTTTTAAACTAAAGTAAAACTAGTGGTCTGACTGTCGCATGTCAGATCATGCCTTGAATAAAAGGAAACTAATAAGTAAAGCTATAGATAGCTATGAAATAGAAAAGTGTAAAGTGAAATAAACCATGGAAATTTATATTAAACATATTGTGTTGTTGAACATTTTTTTTAACATTTATACTTATATTTCCGGCTCTAATATATAGGAATTCTTTTATGCTGGTCTTTTTAACATAAATTTTCTCTTTTACTTATTTTTCGTTGGGGTATAATTTTGTGGTATGCAGAATAGTGGACACTCAAGATGTCCACATGATAATCCCCAGAACCTGTGAATGTGTTACTTTACATGGCAATGGAGAATTAAGCTTGCAAATGGAATTACATGTTCATAGTCAGATGCCTTTAACATAGGGAAATTACTCAAGATTATCCAGTTGGACCGATGTAATTACAAGGACCCTTAAATGTGGAAGAGGGAGGCAGAAGAGCGCCAGAGTGATGACATGTGAGAAAGTCACAGCCAGCTTTACACAGAGTGGAAAGCCTATTTCTTTGAATTACTGAGACCACAGTGACTCCAATGATGGTGGATTTGTCTAATTCTTCCTATTGTCTATAAAAATTTTTTCATGTCTTTTGAAACTCTATTGTTATTGGCACACTAAATTGGATTTGTTACCTCTTCCTGATGAATTATCTCTTTTATCATTATGTAATGTCCCTCTTTATATGTCATAATGCTCCTTGGCTGAGGCCTACTTTGTCTGACTTCAATGTAGCCACACCAGCTTCCTTAAGCTGTTTGGGTCTTGCTCTTTTTTATCCAGTCTAACAATCTATGTCTTTTAACTAGAGTGATTATTTCTTTTAGATTTAATATAATTATTTGTTAAAATATTTTATGGATTTTTTACAGAGAGGAAGGGAGAGGGATAGAGAGTTAGAAACATCAATGAGAGAGAAACATCGATCAGCTGCCTCCTGCACACTACCCACTGGGGATGTGCCCGCAACCAAGGTACCTGCCCTTGACCAAAATCGAATCCGGGACCCTTGAGCCCGCAGGCCGATGCTCTATCCACTGAGCCAAACCGGTCAGGGCTAATATAATTATTGATTTAACTTAACTCTACCTTCTTGTTCTTTATTTTCTATTGCTCAAGCTCTCTTATGCAGTTCTCCTGCTTTTCCTTATCTTCTTTTCATTCAATAAAATATATTTTTATTTTTTTCTATTTTATTTCTTTTCTCTTTTGGCTAATACATCTCACCTCTTTCAATATAGACATCCCTAACTCATTAAAGTATATGTAGCATTAATACTATGCCATTGTATGCCCTAACTGGTTTGGCTCAGTGGATGGAGTGTCGGCCTGCAGACTGAAGGGTCCCAGGTTCGATTCCGGTCAAGGGCATGTACCTTGGTTGCGGGCATATCCCCAGTAGGGGGTGTGCAGGAGGCAGCTGACCGATGTTTCTCTCTCATCGATGTTTCTAACTCTCTATCCCTCTCCCTTCCTCTCTGTAAAAAAAAAAAAAAATAAAATATAAAAAAAATACTATGCCATTGTAAACTTGACACTTCACACTCCCCAATTCTTACTGCCCATACCCAACTTCATACATAAAAATTCTCACTTTCCATTTTGTACTACTACATTCCACTTCACAATTCTCTTTTCCCACTCTCAACTCTCCCCTTCTTATTTCCTATATTATAAATATAATAATCAGGTTGTGGGCTCGATCCTCAGTGTGGGGCATGCAGGAGGCAGCCAATCAATGATTTTCTCTCATCATTGATGTTTCTATCTCTCTCTCCCTCTCCCTTCCTCTCTGAAATCAATTAAAAGAAAAAACAAATATAATAAACATCCTATATAATAAAAGCCTAGGTGGCGTTACACCCTCGTACAATGCCCTCACGCAGTGTCATCACAAGATGGCCACCACAAGATGGCTGGCAGGGGAAAAAAAATAACAGGTTCATATCCATTTACTTTACTTAAATAAATAGGTCATATTGATTTAAAAGTTCTACCTGAGAAACTTATTGTCAGAGTAAACAAGAATTTGGCATTAGGGAAAAGAACATTTCAGTTGGGAGGCCGGCAGGGGAGGGCAGTTGGGGCAGCCAGGCCTGCAGGGGAGGGCAGTTGGGGGCCATCAGGCCAGCAGGGAAGGGCAGTTGGGAATGATCAGGCCAGCAGGGGAGGGCAGTTGGGGACGAACAGGCTGGCAGGGGAGCAGTTAGGCGTCAATCAGGATGGCAGGGGAGCGGTTAGGGGGCGATCAGGCTGGCAGGCAGAAGTGTTAGGGGCACTCAGGCAGGCAAGTGGTTAGGAGACATCAGTCCCAGATTGTGAGAGGGATGTCCGACTGCCGGTTTAGACCTGATCCCCCAAAACACAGTCGGACATCCCCCAAGGGTTCCTAGATTGGAGATGTTGCAGGCCGGGCTGAGGGACACCCCCCACCCATACACAAATTTCATGCACTGGGCCTCTAGTATAGTATAATTTCATTCAACTGCTCCTACTGTGTTACTATTGACATATTTTAGCTATGTACATATTTTAGAAGCTCCCCATTTTGTTATCTTTTCTTGAGAAATGTTGATGGTTATTCTAGCAGGTGGTTCAATTATTGCCTAACTAGAGGCCGGGTGCATAAAATTCATGCACTCAGTTGGGGGGGAGGGTCCCTTAGCCCGGCATGTGCCCTCTTCCAGTCCGGGAGCCTTTGGGGGATGTGTGACTGCCAGCTTAGCTGGGGTGGGGGGAGGGGAGGAGATGTGACTAGGTAAGGTAATTTCTTCCTAAATATCAACCAATCCTACTGTGTCTTCAAAACTGAAAATATAGAACCAGAAGTTTTATCTAGGGAAAAAAAAATAACAGGTTCATATCCATTTACTTAAACAAATAGGTCACATTGATTTAAAAGTTCTACCTGAGAAACTTGTCAGGGTAAATAAGAATTTGGCATTAGGGAAAAGAACATTTCAGTTGGGAGCTTTGACCAAAAAAAATCAATTTAAATCAGACTATCATCACATAGAACTCAGGTCCCTTAGCCCGGCATGTGCCCTCTTCCAGTCTGGGAGCCTTTGGGGGATGTGTGACTGCCAGCTTAGCTGTCAGTTGGACATCCTTAGCACTGCCACGGAGGCGAGAGAGGCTCCTGCTACAGCCGCTGCACTCGCCAGCCGTGAGCCCAGCTTCTGGCTGAGTAGCACTGCCCCTGCCTGTGGGAGCACACTGACCACCAGGGGGCAGGTCCTGCATTGAGCGCCTGAACCCCTGGTGGTCAGGGCACATCATAGTGACCAGTGGTTCTGCTGTCAGGCCGAAACCCCTTAGCCCGGCATGTGCCCTCTTCCAGTCTGGGAGCCTTTGGGGGATGTGTGACTGCCAGCTTAGCTGTCAGTTGGACATCCTTAGCACTGCCACGGAGGCGAGAGAGGCTCCTGCTACAGCCGCTGCACTCGCCAGCCGTGAGCCCAGCTTCTGGCTGAGTAGCACTGCCCCTGCCTGTGGGAGCACACTGACCACCAGGGGGCAGGTCCTGCATTGAGCGCCTGAACCCCTGGTGGTCAGGGCACATCATAGTGACCAGTGGTTCTGCTGTCAGGCCGAAACTGGCTCTCGGACATCTCCTGAGGGGCCCCAGATTGCAAAAGGGCACAGACCAGGCCTAGGGGCCCCACCGGTGCATGAGGGACTCCACCAGTGTTGGGAGGTTGGCCAGCCAGGGAGGGACCGTGGGAGGACGCTTAGCGCTGCTATGGAGGTGAGAGAGGCTCCTGCCACCGCCACTGCACTCGCCAGCCATGAGCCCAGCTTCTGGCTGAGCAGCACTGCCCCTGTGGGAGCTCACTGACCACCAGGGGGCAGGTCCTGTGTTGAGCGCCTGCCCCCCAGGTGGTCAGGGCACATCATAGCGACCAGTGGTTCTGCCGTCGGATGGCTCTCGGACATCCCCTGAGGGGGCCCAGATTGCAAAAGGGCACAGGCCAGGCCTAGGGGCCCCACCGGTGCACCAGTGTTGGGAGGTTGGCCAGCCAGGGAGGGACCATGGGAGGACCAGGCACTTAGCATACTAGGCTTTTATTATATAGAATCACCTTGAGTTAGACCTGGTTTAATGCTTACTTAGGGCAGATATTCAAAAAGTTCAATGAGTTTCCTAAGGTCATCTAGCTTGGTTATTTTCAATCTACAAATATTATCTCCCCTGTAAATCTTATCAAAGTTTGGACTTAAGCTCCAAAAGAATGTGTCTAGAAGTGTCCATTCTCTAGCATAGTCATCATTCCTAAGCATGATCTTTTGGGGATCTCAGGTAAATAACTAAGGTCCTGAAATTCTGGCTACTCCAGTGCAAAATGATTTATCAGGAAAGTTTGCCCTCCAGTCTTATTTTTCTGCTCACAGACTCAAAACAGCTGTTCTTTTGTGAACAACATGTTGTCTTGCCCTACATTACACAAGTCTATAACCTTCAACCAATAACTTGTAGAGAACGCCTATACAGACTTCTTGTTCCAATCTACTTTTCTAAGTGCCCTGCGTCCCAGATTCCAAATGCTTCAGCAGTCTCAAATTCTCAGCTGGGCTTCTTTAGCTCAACAGAAAGACAACACTGTGCTTTGGGAAATTGTTCACAGGCTGGGGTGATCGTAGGATTCATCTTGTGAGTTTGCCTTCTACTAGGAATTACCATGCCTATTTCCAGGACTAAAAACTTTGCTACATATATTCTGCTCATTTTTATCGTTGCTGCTATAGGAAGGCCAATTATCCTGCCCTGTCTGGAAACAGATGCCCCTCCCCCTTTTAAAAATCAATCTTCATTTATTGCTAAAGAGTAATACTAAATTCTTCAACATTTTTTAAATAAATTTTGCCTATTCATTTCTATTTTTTTGTTTCATGGTTTTAACACTTCTATTACGTGCATCTACTTTTAGAAGTATGTCTTTTTGTAAATTTCATACATTTATAACTCTGAAATGTCCCTCTTATCTCTAGTGATACTATTTGTCTTAAACCAGTGGTTCTCAACCTTCTGGCCCTTTGAATACAGTTCCTCATGTTGTGACCCAACCATAAAATTATTTTTGTTGCTGCTTCATAACTGTAATGTTGCTACTGTTATGAATTGTAATGTAATTACCTGATATGCAGGATGGTCTTAGGCAACCGCTGTGAAAGGGTCGTTTGACCACCAAAGGGGTCGCTACCCACAGGTTGAGAACCGCTGGTCTTAAAGTATTTTTTTTTTCCTGTTAAGAATATAGGCACATATCTTTCTTATAACTAGTGCTACCATACATAACATATCTTTTCCTATCCGTTTACTCTTAAATGATCAGTTCCTTTATATTTAAAATATACTGTTGAAGACATCATGAATTCAGGTATTTTAATCCATTCTGACCATCTCTAATTTTTAGTACATAGTTTGTTTACATTTAATATAACTATTAACCTGCTTAGATTGTTTACAGTGCTATTTGTTTTCTACTTGTTTCCTTTGTTGTTTCTTTGTCTCTTCTCTCCTACTACTTTTGGATCACTTGATTTTTTAAATACATTTTATGTCTTCTATTGGCATAATTTATGAGTTAATTTCATGTTTTAAATGGCTGCTTTTCCAGTTAAAATCATGAAGTAGGAAAGCGAAGATAGGAATAAGAAGAAAAGCACAATAATTTATTACCTAGATCAAGTTTATTTCAAAATTTTATCTAAAAGTACAATAGATATATTTATTCTCTAATACATACCCTATGCTATCCTTCAGTAATGATTATAACTAAAATATTTATTCAGTACCATTTTTGAATTGAGCATAATTACACTAAACAGCTATGTAATCTTAACTTCCTCATCTATAAAATGAGGATAATGGTATGTACTACACTTATTTCCATTCTTTTTTTCCTGCCTATTTTGGAATAAAATTTTTAAAGGAAATCAGTTAATTAATTCATATCAGAATTCATTTTTATTCTTTCTATATACATGCAACTATGTGTTTTACTATATAGAATAGAGGCCTGGTGCACGGGTGGGGGCCGGCTGGTTTGCCCTGAAGGGTGTCCTGGATTAGGGTAGGGGTCCCCACTGGGGTGCCTGGCCAGTCTGGGTGAGGGGCTGAGGGCCGTTTTCAGGCTGGCAGG
>NW_005370992.1:996911-1017310 GCF_000412655.1 Myotis brandtii
TCTGGGGTTTTGTTTAGCTTCTATATTTGCAACATAGTTGCTTAGAGTTGCAGCTGAGAGGCCAGCAGCGGCAGGCAGGGAACACAGAGTTCGCTGTCACTGGAGCAAGCAAGCCTCCCTGTTCGCTTCAGTGCATGGCTGCCGGCTGCCATCTTGGCTGACAGTTAATTTGCATAAGGATATGCTGATTAGCCAATGGGAAGGGTAGCGGTCGTACGCTAATTACCATGTTTCTCTTTTATTAGTGTAGATTTGCAAATAATTTGGCACATATTAGTAAACAAAAATGTTCATGGTGATTCCAGGATAATAATATTTAGTACAAAATAGTATTTTTAGCTTTTAAAAATCTTTACAAATAGACTATAGAAAATTGGACAATATATGGCATAAAGAGCCTAAGTTGTTCAGAAGGAATTTGTGCCAACTTGATTTATTGAGCACATACATATTTATGAAATTGGTCATTTCTTTGTGGCTATAAGAATTAGCTTTCTATTGATTATGTCTAGTTATCTGTTATGTGTGTGACAATATGAAAATGGGTATAAGCTGCTCCTATTGATTTACTGCCCAATAAATAATTACTATTCGCTACTTATTGATTATATACTTCCACAATCATTTCACTTCTCTCCTCTTTGTGGTATCAGTGTCAGTTTTAGAACCTGAAAAATTTATGCATAAAAATTAAAAGTCAGGGAAAAAAGTCAGTTGTACAGAAAATATGCACTGCCAAATAAAATGTCTCCTCCTTGGTTGTCTATTTGCCTGTGACAAATGGATGCATTATTCTAATTACCAGCATCAACTCTTCTAAATATATTGAGCAAATCTCACTAAATAGGCATTAGGGGCTGTTTTGATTGATCATAGAAGGTTTCAAATTGTCTAATGTAAGAAACACTCCATTCCATTCCAAGATCCAAAACAAAGCATCTTAGAGGAAGAATACTTAGAGCCCAAATCTCCAGGGTGGGAAGGAGGTCAGGAAGTATTATAGACAATTACCCATGATTTTTCATTCATCTTAGTGTCCTTAATTGCAATTGGTAGAAATTTTTCTGGCATTTGTTTCACTGAGTAGAAAACAAGACAATTAAAAATAAAGAAAAAATAAAATAGATGATTACTCAAATTTTATCCCCACTAGGAAAAGGGCTGCATCTTTCTCAATGTGTTACCATGCTTGTTAATGCAGTACCAGGAATTTCTAATGCTTGTTAATGCAGTACCAAGAATTTTGAGTGCATTCACTAAGTCAGTTTCTCCCTAATGTGTTCCAGGATATATTGATTTGGGTGTGAATAAGGTTTTGCATCTATAAAGTATGGAAAAATTATGTGTTCCTTCTGCAGGGACTACCTGGCATCAAGTCCTGAAGTAAGAGAAAGATAACTATCCCAAAAAGGGCTTCATAAGTGGTTGTTTTTTTTTTTCTTCAGTATAACTAGCAAACATAACAATAAGTTATAAATTTAACATTTCTCCATAGGTGGAATTAGAGTAAGAGTTATTTAAACCTGGATTTCTGTGGGCACTGAAAATAATTTATTCTCCTTTCTGTTGTTACTAATGTCACTGATATTAAAAATTGCATGCAGCCCAGTGGTTGAGCTTTAACTCATAAACTAGAAGTTCATGGTTCAATTCCCTGTCAGGTCACATGCCCAGATTGTGATCTCCATCCCCAGTAGGGGGCATGCAGGAAGCAGCTGATCAATGATTTTCTCTCATCATTAATGTTTCTATCTCTCTCTTCCTCTCTGAAATCAATAAAAATATATATTTTTAAAAACTATATAAGAAAGTAATTGGTGATTAGTTATACTTTTATTAGTTTTTAAGTAGTTGTAATTAAAACTAAAGAGTATCATGTTAATTATTAACAAAAGAACAAATAAAAGTATATGATATTTGACATGTATTTACAAATTTATATTTGCTCTCAATACATAAAATCATAGATACAATTAAAAAACAGCAAGCAAATTTTAAAATTGTATTACCCTCTGTTTTTTCCATTTACTACTGTCACTGTACTTTTTTCATATAAATTGAATAAATAAAAACAAATCCTACAATTAGATCAAGTTAGAATTAATCTCATTATCAAAAACCATTCTTATTATGATTCTGGTTCATATTCAGTGGGTCTGACTAGGACTCAAGATGTCTCCTTCTCCCATTTGATCCCATCATAATAAGGCAGTATAAGAAGAAGCTAGGAAAATTCCTTGGAAAGTGGGATGGAAAAACTGAGACAGATAGTTAAATGGCCAAGAAATTTACAGACAGACAATAAAACACAAGGCCCTATCTTCCCTAATTGAGGACACTTAGGAATATTTATACATTTCAGACCTTCCTGGGGCAGACCCACTTTGATTCTGGTCCTTCTCTCTCTTTTTTTAAAATATGTTTTTTATTGATTTTAGAGAGAGAGAGAGAAACATCCATGGGCTACCTCCTGCATGCCCCCCACTGGGGGTTGAGCCCAAAACCAGGGCATGTTCCTTGACCAGGAATCAAACCAGTGATCTTTTGGTGCAGAGGACAACCCTCCAGCAACTGAGCCACACCAGCCAGAGCCCAGTCTCTCTTTGCTGACATTCTTTGAAGGTGAAATTGACCAGAGAATGACAGGAACCTCTCTATATGCTCATTTTGATCAATCAGCAAATTAAAGGACACATCTGGAAAGTTGATGAATATCCTCTTGAAATCCTCCCCTGAGACTTCCCCTAAAATTCCCTCCTTTAGAAAACAGATAAAAACCATTAAGACAAAGGACCCAGTTCTCGCTTTCTCTGGAGCAAGCCCATGCCTTCCCCGTCTTCTTTCCTCAGGCAGGTACATTTGCTCTCTTGCTTCTAAGCCAGTGGTTCTCAACCTTCCTAATGCCGTGACCCTTTAATACAGTCCCTCATGTTGTGGTGACCCCCAACCATAAAATTATTTTCGTTGCTACTTCATAACTGTAATTTTGCTACTGTTATGAATTGTAATGTAAATATCTGATATGCAGGATGTATTTTCATTGTTACAAATTGAACATAATTAAAGCATAGTGATTAATCACAAAAACAATATGTAATTATATATGTGTTTTCCGATGGTCTTAGGCGACCCCTGTGAAAGGGTCATTCAACCCCCAAAGGGGTCACGACCCACAGGTTGAGAACCACTGTCCTAAGCTCTACGGAATCTGAGACTCGCAACCAGGGGAATAGCAGGCAGCAGCAGCTTGTTCCAGGCAAAACCCCTGAAATCTGTCTCCAAGGGCCTCCTTTTGTCTTGGTAACTTGTTTCCTGAGTTCACCAAGCTCGGCTGACTCGCTTTTTCTAATTCTGACTTTCTTTATAAAGGTTCAAGGCAGCCAAGCCTAGACTAGACTCTTCTCATGTTTCCAAAGGGCCAGGCAGCTCCGCCTTGGCTCATTCCTGTGGATGTGGCTTTGCCTCTTTTATGTAAAGCTCTCCCTTTACTTTTCTGCCCCCAGCTTTAATAACTGTACTCTCAACGTCACGTAGACACTTGTACTGTGAAATCTTTCCTGCATGAAGTCAAGCACCCAGAAATTCCAGACCATGCCAAGACAGACCGTCTCAGTCGCAGTGCCTTTCCAGTGGCAATAAAAGTTAATTTATCTGATGGATCTGTAAAAAGTATATTATACCCTTTACCAAAATCACCTATTTCTAATGCTTGGTGTCTGTCTTTTGAGCTTCCTAGATCTGTGGTTTACTATCTGTCATTAATTTTGAAACCGTCTTAGCCAATATTACTTCAAATATTTCTTTTGCTCTAATCCCTCTCTTCTCCTTTTGGCATTTCAATTACATATCTGTAACACCTTTTGACGTTGTCCCACAGTTTATAGATGTTGTCTCATTCATTTTTTTTTCTGCACTGCATTTTAGTCTGGGAAGATTTTATTGACATTTTCAAGTATATTGAGTCTTTCCTCAGTCACCTCCTGTCTACTGATAAGTCCATCAAAGGCATTCTTCATTTCTGTTACAGTGTTTTTAATTTCTAACACTTTCTTCTGATTTTCTCTTAGAATTTTTATTTCTTTGCTTACACTGCCCATCTGTTCTTATATGTTGCCTACTTTTTGCATTAGTACCATAATATTAATTATAGTTACTTTTTAAAATCCTGTGAAATAATTCCAAACTCTGTGTCATACCTGCATCTGGTTCTGATGCTTAATTTGTCTCTTTAGATTGTCTTTTCTTCTTTCTTTTTAACTTGCTATGAAACATTTTGTTTAAAGCCAGACATGATAAATTAGGTAATAGTAACTAACATAAATAGGCCTTTAGTATGAGGTTTTATGTTCATCTGACTAGCAATTGCTCTGTGTTCAATATCTGCTATAGCTGTAGGTGACAGAAGCTTCAAATTCCTTTAGTGTCCTTCTTATCTTCCATCTAATCCTGGGGTTTCCCTAAGAATTCCTCCTCAGCTAGAGTCTGCACCTTTAAACTCTTTCAGCTGTAATCCACTATAATTATAAAGGAACCCTGCTGGTATCCTAAAATTCGAGGGGCACAAGAATTCTAAAAATCTCATGATTAAATCTTAAGTTATTAGAGGGTTTGTATCCCTGGGCTGTGACCTCCACCAGTGTTTCTCTTGTCTTAGGTGAGACAGGAAAGCTAACTAGGCCTGAAGTCAGACAAATGTTTTCCCCCCAGGTAAGATAAACCCTGACAAAACCTTTTTAGGCTTTGTTACGCAGTGTGCGCTGCAAGGGTTTACTTGTTTAAAAATGGCTACTTCTGCCCTCCCCAGCCTGACCTAGGAGGGGATGGTCTTGGCTGTTCACCAGGAACACCTGGTGGGATTCCTAAAGGTTAAACCACCCAAGTTTAAGGCCCCCTTCAAACTTTGGCCCCAGCAATTTTTTTCACTCTCAAGCTAGTCCACACTGAGCCTCCAGAAATTCAGCAAAATTGCCATTTAAAAGTCCCTAACCAGCTTCTGGTCCTGGGGAGCAGACCTCCGCTGTGACTATCTGGATTTGTCTTTCTGTTTAAATTGCAGGGTGACAGTTTGTCCTGCCCCTCATTGTCTGAGGCCAAGAGAAGTCACTGATTTTCAGTTGACTCAGCTTTTATCTAGATGTTAGAATGGGAAAGACGCTTCCAAGCTTTTTACATGTCAGAGATAAAATGGAAGTCGCCCAAAGTATTCCATAAAATAAAATAAAATAAATGTTTTAAGGAAAACATCTATACATATTAAATTGCATAGTGAATAAAAAGGAAATACAAAGAAACAAAAAGAAAGAAGAAAAGAAAATTATTTTTGATCAAATTATAGTCTAAACAGAGCAACAAAATCGGGTAGAGAAATATATGGATGATTAAACAATTATAGCATAGGAGGGTAACAAATATATATTGAAGAACAAAATATGCAGCCATTGTTTTCTTTAAAATACCACATATTTAAGAAAATGTCATATTGAAGCTATTTTCTAACATATTATTAGGAGAAATTAATGATATACAGGATACAAACAGAATGCACAATATTTACAAAAGTTCAAAACAAAAGAAAATAAATATTGCAGAAAAAATATATAGTAGAACACAAATGCAAAGTAGTAAAATAGAAAAGGGCCTGGACTTGAATCCCACCACTTAAAGGTTAAAACATTTATTTAAATGAACTTAGCAAAGGTTCTGGTATATTTTAGATCTTTGATAAATTTCCTTCCCCTATATTTGCACTATTTGATGGGAGTACTCTCATTTATTTTTCAAATATTGCTCATCACATCCAATACTTAACTGTAGTGATCTTTTCAACAAATAGATTTTTTGTTCTAGCATGACTAGTAAATTGAAATTGTTGTTTAGGAACTTGAAAATGGATGCCACTCATATAGTAACTAATTGAAGATGGAAATTTGAAATAGGTACATTCAATATTTAACCTTTTCTTAGCAAATCAAGATAAAGATTATCAGTATCATTACTGATAATGCATCCTGATGTTGTGAGGAGGAATTAATGTGATATATTACTTATATTAGCCTGATTAGCCACAGAATAACTAAAATGACTAACAATGTAACTTATAAAATAATATATATAAAGCTACTCATGTTAATTTTAGTAAATATTAAATACAGCTTGTTATTGTAACCTGCTTTTTCTCTCAAAGCTAGAGCTTGCAGTTAAAAGTTTTTTAATTTATTTTTTTAATATGCTTTAGTTCAGGAGTTTCCATTCCTGTATGAACCTAGGAAGCAGCCTGACCTCAAGAACCCCTATCCCAGGAATTCATCTGTCAAAAGTCCAGATGGCCAACTCAAAACAAGTTGCCATAAAGATCCATATTAAGGCCTATGGGAAGATGTATGCACAGCCTATACATCCTGCTTGAGTCTGAGTGGCTTGGCCACAGACTTTGGCTAATATTAAAGATCTATATCAGGACCAGCAAGAACACTGCCTGCATGTCCACAGCCCCGTCTCCATGATCTCTTTGTTCTGCTTTCCCTCTCCTTTCTGATAAAAACGCTTGCCTGCACTGAGATGTTAAGATGGACTTTGGGTTGAGAGTCCCCCATATTCTCAGGTGGCTGGCACTTGAATAAAACATTTTCCTTCTTACAAACACCTGTCTCATGAGTTTGGCTTTTATTGGGGCAGGCAGCCGAACCTGAGTTTGGTTATAGGTGTTACTCTGTTTTAATATTAATTTCTTCAATAATTATTTTCACCTGCAATGTGCTAGCATTTGTTAAAAATAATATAATTTTAAACAAAAGAGAGTCTGGCACTGTAGTTGTAAAGAAACTAATGGCAAATATGGCTTAAAATTTAATAATGTTACAAATTTAAATATAAGTATAAATATAAGCATAAATATAAATATAAATATAAATAAAATATAAATATCTTGTTTTCCTCAGCAGTATGTACATCTCACTGAGATGGTAAATGTATTTTAAAAATTGCATTATACATAATAAGTTGTCAACCACGTACATTCTGTCTCTTTCCTTCCATTAGAAAACTTCTGACTCAATTTACCAATTACTTAAAGGTAGTTGTTTTTAAAAGTTTGTTTTTTTACTATGAGGAAACTTGTAAATGCTCTTTTTTATGCCTTTGTGCCCTGAAGATTGCCACCTAAAGTGAGGTTTTAAAAATCTTTCCTCTATTTAGTAGTGATATGTGGAGTTGGGGGAACGGACTCTTCCTTGTGGGTTCTTGTCCTATGAAGTTTGAAGAATAAAATTCATGGACTAAAAGGCTTCTTTAGTAAATATGTGGAAGTTCATTGGAAGTATATACACAATCCCCTGCTCTCTCTCTCTACAATGAGAAAAATCTAAATCTGTTCTGAGTCTCTTTGTCTCTGGTTTATATATGCTGGTAGCTCTTTGTCTGAACATGACCCTTTCTAATTGGACCCTTCCTTAATTTATGACCCCCATGCTTTCCCAACTGGTCATTCTTCTGCAGAGTATCAGTTTCAAAGGTCAAAGCCCACCTGGTACCCCCCTCTTTCTGTTCCCTTTATCTTACAACATTCCTCTATCCTCTGTGAATGTATGCCTTCCCCTTCCCTTTATCTTGTAACATTTCTCTACCCTCTGTAAAAATAAGATATGCATTCTGGCAGCTCCAAGCTCTCACCTCACCTATGCATTCTTCTCCCATGGACCCCCTTATTCCTTAACTGTCTGTCCTGTGCCTAAAATCTGTTTCAGGAGTGCAATATTCCACCTGAAAAAATGTACTTTTATCTGCACTTACAAATGAGTAACTACAATAAGCAAGAGATTATACTAAGTGTTGAGAATATTAGTAGCCTGTTGTTTTTTATTATATTTTTTGAATTCATTTTATTTATTTATTTTTTAAATATATTTTATTGATTTTTTACATAGAGGAAGGGAGAGGGATAGAGAGTTAGAAACATCAATGAGAGAGAAACATCGATCAGCTGCCTCCTGCACACCTCCTACTGGGGATGTGCCCGCAACCAAGGTACATGCCCTTGACCAGAATCGAACCTGGGACCCTTCAGTCTGCAGGCTGACGCTCTATCCACTGAGCCAAATTGGTTAGGGCTTGAATTCATTTTAAAATGAAAGAGTTTTTTGGCTTAGAAATTAAGAAAAGTAGTTTCTACTCTTTGATGCTTATACTGCTTTCTCAGATACAGTACATTATTATTGCTAATATTTTCCCTCAAAATTATATGTAATATGCGGCTTTTTAGGTATATTATAGTTAAAGTAAGCGTACTTTAAATTTTAATATATGATTAGTATTTAAATAGTCCTTCATTGTGAATTTAGATCAAAACCAAAGAAGAAAGAATAAAAAGTGTGTATGTAATTCTTGATTTTCATTTAAGGCATAAGAAACTGAATGAAATAATAATGTCAGAGACTACAAACTAATACAGTGATAAGTAAAGGGAATGCAAGTTGGTAAAAACATGTTTTGAAGTCTTTATACCTATATTCTACTGATCTCTGCAAACTGGTTCCTAGGGGAAAGTATTTGCATGTGAAAAAAATAAAAAGAGTAGCCTTTGCTATTCTTATAACAAATGCAAGAACTGTATCCATTCAGTACAAATGAATATTTATCTATTATTTCCCTAAAAGGAAATGAAGTTTCAATCAAGACCTCACTAAGAATTTGTTTTAGACCTATATGTGATTGCAGTTTTAAGTAAGTATTTAAACTAAATGGAATAAAAGAAGCTAAAGAATGAATAGGAATAATACATTAATGGGAAACATCAAAAGGAAAGATAAGGAAGCCTACATTTGCAATAGGCAATGGATGAGATAAATTTTCCAAATTTCTATTTGAAAGGACTGCCACACTGTCCTCAAAGGCAGCTCAAAAATTACAGATCATTAGCACCATTATTAATTCCACCATTACTGTCACCAAAGACCTGCACAGCTTCACAAGAGCATGAGCAACAAGAGAGGGAACACAATAACCTTCAGGAATGGGTACTAGGAATCTGAAGGCATACTGTTTTCTCTTCCATGGCCCTTATGTATTAAAAAGTGTCCTTCGAATGACATCAAGCCTCTTTTTAAACATCACATATGATGCCATGACAAATGGGTTTCACTACAACCTTTATATTACTTTCTTAGTTAAGATTTAGAGATATTTACTATATATCAACTGTAAGAAAAGGCAAGGCCCCCAATTAACCTAGTGAGACCCTTGGGCATAGCATCTGGATCCCAGCATTACCTTGGACAAAAAATGGAAAGTTTCCCTTTTTAAAGGGGCTAGCTGTTTATAATAAACACAAAATAATTGTCATGATGGGATGGATAGTAATCCAAAATAAAAATACCTCGGCATGTGGGCTACAAAAAAAATTTTTTTAAAAAACAAACAAAACACCTAGGATTTTAAGAGACATGTAGAATTGTAGATGGAGGAAAATCAAAACTTGACCTCTACCCCTATTAGGTTTGCAGCTGGGATTCTTTAACAAAAAGGCATATTAACAAGAGAATACCAAACAGTATATTAATGTGTACAGTGCACATCATTTGGGAGAAATCTCAATAGAAAAAAGTAACTCAAAGTGGATGCTTAGCACTGCAGCTTATATAACATCTTCCACTAAGAACAATACACTTGTAGAGAAATGAGGGACAAAGGGGAGTAGCTCTGGGCTTCCAAGGGCAGCAAACTGTGGGGAGGAAACTAACGGAGGAGAATTTCTTTGCAGAGTCCTCTGGTGCATTCTCCAGCCTGATCAGGGTCTGTCTCCAGTAAAAGGAGAATTTATCTCTTGTCTAGGCAGAGCAGGGGAAGCTTTTTCTGGGTTTGCTGCCTCTTAATTGCCTTCAGTTCAAAATAATTTATATGTCAAAGAGACTGACATATTCTGGCTTCCTTCAGAGGCTACAAAACAATGTTTAAGAAAAGTGCTGGGAATGTCAGCTAAGTTATAGGGGAAAGTATAATGGGCCCGCCTGCATAGTCTATTATTTTCACTTAAAAACCTCTTAGGAATTAAAAATGGAAGTCATTTTGTAGGTTATTAAATTTGTTTGTGATGAGGGACCATGTGCCTTGTATATAAGTTCTCTGACAAAGAGTTTAAAATAATAATAATCAGCATCCACCAACAGTGTATTAAAATTATCTCAAGAAAACAAGAAAGCTTAAGCCTTAAATTTGACTCTTTCAGAAATACGGCTCCAGAGAACGTTTTAGATTTTTAATTTTAGGATTAAAGCTCATTTATAAAATGTTCATTTTATAAAGAAGAAAAATGACTTACATTAGTCACACAGGCAGTTAACGAGAGAGGTAGACAGACAGTGCTTCAGCTCTAATTTAGAACCCAGGTGACATCCACAATACACTGCGGATCCAGGAGATAAGATGAGAGCACAGATAAGACTTGAATCCAGGTGATGCACATTTACAAGCATTTTCAATGAATTAAATCTAAATTACATCATTTACCTTCATAAACTGGTAAAACACTTTTATAATTTTTTTTTTAACTTTTTCCTCTAAAGATTATTTTGGAGTTTATTGCATATAACTTAATATTGATAAGATAAAGGTTACTCCTCAAACTAGATTACTTCTATTTATAGGTTTTCACTATTTAAATATAATACCTTAAAGTCATACCTGACTCTGTGTTGTGCGTGTACATTAAACTTAATAATTAAAATGTTATTATGGCCTTTATATGGTAGATTTATAAATACCAGTAAGAGAGTCAGTGAAATCTTTAATACAGACTGCATAAGCAAAAATTCATGAATTTTAAATAAAATTGGAATTTTTTATTTATATTTTTCACATAAATTACCATATGTGGCTTCCTATTGACTGAGTAGGAATTTTAAATGTTATTTATAATTCAAATTTTAACATTACTTTGGATTTTGATACCTATCACCAGTTACATAAATTGTTTAAGACTTAACAGCTTTGAAGTCAACAAAATCAACCTATGATTTTGACAGGGTTTCCTGAAGAAACCAATTAGAACACAATCAGATATAACAGAGCCAATATCTAAGTGTGGGGACCTCTTACATAAAATTTTTATACTCCTGTACATTAAATGAAATGAAATATTGGTGTGAAATGAAGCGCTGCTATCTCTAAAATATTTTTTAACATGATTGGAATTGTTGTAAACATATTTATAATATTGAGACTGAGCTATATATTATTCTACATATCATTTCTCACTGCCTTAAAAACAATAGCATCAATAGAAAAGATAATTACTGCTATTGATTATGTACATTTGGATTAAACAAAGCTTAACGTTCACATAACATTAAAAAACAGCCATAAAACATTTTTCAATAGGAAATAAAGTATAAACATAATAACAAACAAACAAACAAAAAGGTCAAGTCTTATGTTTATAAAATAAATGCATTTAAAAAAATGTACCATTTCCATTGCCCTGGCTGGTGTGGCTCAGTTGGTTGGGCATCATCCCATGTCCTGAAAGGTTGCTGGTTTGATTCCTGGTCAGGGCACATACCCAGATTGTGAGCTCCATCCCAGTAGGAGTGCAATCAATGTTGTTCTCTCTCTCTCTCTCTCTCTCTCTCTCTCACCAGATTGTGAGCTCCATCTCAGTAGGAGTACAATCAATGTTGTTTTCTCCCTCTCTCTCTCTCTCTCTCTCTCTCTCTCATCTCTATCTCTATCTCTCCTGCTTCCTCACTCTCTAAAAATCAATATATCCTCTACACTAATAAAAGAGAAACATGGTAATCGCTTCCTCACTCTCTAAAAATCAATATATATATATAATTTTTTAAAATGTATCATTTCCATGTTACGTTAGCATTGTTTCTTATGTTTTATAACCAGGTTGTATATACTTAAATGCAAACCTATATTCAAAGTGAATTAGCCATTAAATGACTTAGCAATGTTGCCCCTAGCTATTATTCATGGAGGAAAATTAACATCACTATATAAAAAGGAAAATCACAGGGCTGCACTATATGGGACCTCTGTTAAACTTAGACTCAAAACATGAAACAAATGTTTCCTCAATAAAGAAATTAAGGTATCCCTGTCTTCTTAGATTGCAAAACAAGAAAAACAAAAACATTGATCAATAAAAATAAAATGCTGACTGAACCAGATATTCTAGGAATATCATGTGGTAATAGGTCTCTGTCCTGGATTATAACTGGATAATTAATTCATTAAACTCTGGTTAGAATGTGGCGGGGATGCTATAAGCAACATTTCCCCCTGGAAACCCCCCAAACTACATAATGTGAACCACCAACGGACTTGAAAGTCACTGTAGTACAGAACAAAGGCTGCAGCAGCACTTAGCTAACATTTTGCGAAATATTAAAGGGTAATATAGTGTTTCAGAACATTTAACTGCTCAACATAAGTTATTTAAAAACCCTCATTTGAATGAGTGCATTTCTAAACAACAAGAACTAAGAACAAGAGCCCAAAAGTCAAAAGTAGTTCTCCCAGGGATAAAAACAATTTGGCTAAGTTGCTTGGAGCATCATCCCCATACAACAAAACGGTGCCAGTTCGATTCCTGGTCAGGACACATACCTAGGTTACAGGTTTGATCCCTGGTTGGACGTGTATGGGAGGCAGCTGACCCATGTTTCTCTCTCTCCCTTTTTCTTTCTCTCTCTCTCTCTCTCTGATCCCTGGTTGGACATGTATGGGAGGCAGCTGACCCATGTTTCTGTCTCTCTCTCTCTCTCTCTCTCTCTCTCTCTCTCCTCTTTCTCTCATCAATAAAAACCCGCAGGTGAGGAGATTATATATATAATTTGGACTAGAATTAATTCAATATCCAGTTATGATCCAGAATTACAGTAACAACGTAGTGGTAGTCTCTTTAGAAGCTAGATTCACATTACACTTGAACTAATGCTAAAGCTTTTCAATATTCCACTAGATAAAATGTGACTGATAATAAATATTATGGGAGAAGGTTGCTTCACAAATTGGGCCTGCCCATGAAGGACAAGAAGAGATAAGACATATTTGCAGAATACTTCAGATTGGTAGGTGACAGGTTTAATAAACTTTAATACATACAAAGTTTGTATTGGGCTGCGAGATGAGTAGATCTCCTTACTCCTCTCCCCTACTAGAAACTTAAAAGTTTATATGGTGGCCTAGGTGTAGTCACATATTCAGTCCGGATGGTCTCAACAATGCCTTACTTTCTCAGGTCGATGTCCTTGAAATGTCCTAGTGTCGAATGCTGGGTGGAACATGAATTCCAAGGACAAGGGAGAGTGAGGAGCATCTGATTGCCTGGGTCCAGCTCCAGTCATATCCCCTCAATGACCTCCTTCAACAGAGAAGAACCTAAATTCCCTGATATGTCCCCAACATATGGTATTTGCAACTTAGCATGATACTACAAAGAGAGGTCCACATACCATGTGTAATACCCAAAACTTATAACCAAGCACTGGGATAGGTTTTAACCTCTTAACTTGACATCTATATCTTTATACCAGTAATAACCTGGAAGATTCAAATATAACATTTGTATAGCCCTCTGAGTTCTGAACAAGAATGTGGTAGCCAGGGAGGAGCCAGCTCCTGTCTATTGACTAATTCTCTTCTCTAAGCATGCCATATTCAATCTCATACTAGGAGGAAACTTCTTTGCACATGGCTATGGACACATCAGCCTGTCTATTCAAGCTTTTCCCACAGTGTCTGATGAGAATCATCCCTTGACCACCACCCCCAACCCTCATGCAATTTAAAGTTGGACAAACTGGCAGAATAATCTACCCTGTAGGGGTCACTCTAGGAAAGAGACTTATGTCCACTTATGTCCATGTAGGTCCTGAAATGACATACTACTAATTTGTGAAAAACTCAGGTAATGTAGTGTTATTTTTCAATTTTTGCATTCAAGTGCTGTCCTAAATTTCAATCAAAGGAGTGAATATATATATATATATTTCATTAATAAGTCCCAGATTTCTCACAAAAAAATAAGTGATAATTTTGAATTGTTTAAAAAGAGGAATTCAGTGACAAATATACTAACTTGGGTATATTAAATCTTGTTTTCTCCTAAAATAAGTTACTCAGTTTGTTTAGAAGCAAAATTTATTTCTCAAGCTTCACAAGTTTTAATCTTTTTTTCTAGTAATATCATGGTTAATGATATCCTTAATTAATTAGGTGCATTTTAGACAGACATAAAGTTGATGCTTTCAACTTGTTAGAGCAGTCTGGAAGTCAGAGAAAAGGATTTTTTAGTCTGGCTCCTGACACTTTTTCCTCTCTCTCCATTTGACTATGCTATTTAAAAGAACATTTTTAGTAATATATTTACATGATTGCTCATAAAAATGTAATTATATTCTTTGTCTTCTAGCTCCACATTTTCCTGTCCCATTAAAGTAAGTCATGGGCTTTATGCTTTCTTCTTCTAAAACCACCATATTGCCATAAGCCAAATATGATAAGTGGGAAATGTATCTGACAAATGCAAGGTGAAATTCCTGCCCACCAAATGGTTTTCAAATCACAAATAAAAAAAGGAGCCTTGGGAAATGAATCTATAGATTTTGGAATAGCTCTTTCAAAATTGCCAGAATGATCTTCTGCATGGCCCAAAGCAAGATGTAAATTAAGAAGCAATACACTATGAGTGTAATGGAGCATGTGCTTATAAATTCATGGTTCCATTCATCTCGAGTAAACAGCTCACACATTGCACCTCACAGGAATAATTACACAGCACTAAAGAGTTTAAAATTATAAATATTAAGACAAAAACTTTTTTGTGCATTTCTTTTGGAATAAATCTGGACAGATTAAGAAATAATATAATTCTTAATTGTTATTTTGCTTTCTAATTGTAACTTTGTAGCTTGAATATCAAAAGAATTGCAAAGACTTTGGGCAAAATCAGCAGGAGAGATGTGCCTCTTGTCAGTTGAAATAGATGTTTGCTAGCCTGTTGGCATGGCAGCAGTTTGTCCAATGGCCAGGCAGGCCTTAGCATTGAAAAAAGAACATGAGGCTTTTAGTGTTCCAAATGCTAGAAGCTGGATTCATTAAATAAGTAATAATTGTCCTTTCCAAGAAAGAAAAATATTAGCAGGAGACTGACTGAACAAAAGGTGTCTTGTACAAGAGGACTTTTTAAAATTTCCTTAATATATAACATAAGCTATTAAATGCAAGTTTTAAAGAGTCAAATCAGGTTAGTAGTGATGTATGTACATACATTCATGTAGTATAATTTGGAGAAAAATTAAGTCAATATTTAATAGAAGCCCAGATACACTTTAACACTAAAAATGCAATTAGACTTAGAGATTAGTTCTCAAAATTTTGAGGGATATCTATGACATAAATAATAGAGTGGTATTAATTATATTTGAAGGGGTGAATAATTCTCTATATTGACTATATATTCTAAGAGAAAAAATATTTCATAAGAAGAGTTAACTCAAAATTCCAAAGCAGACAATTTGATGTGATCACTAAAACTCTGAAATATTAGAAGTTGCAAGGATCAGGGATAAATGCCAAAAAAATTGAAGATGGCAGGTATATTTTTTTCTTTTTTAATGGAATAAGAGTTTTGGAAATCTGCTGGCTGATAAGCCTAGTAGTAATAATAAGAAAGGGAAAAACTCTAGAATAACACATTAAATTATTGTTTTTGGGAGACTTAGAAAAGGAATAAATATGGGATGACATCATATTTAAGGTCTTGGTTTGAAGACATATGAAAACTTCAGTAACAGGCATGAAAAAGAGAGAAAGCAATAAAGGGGAGAAACAGGAGATATAATCTGTCTATTGACTTGCATGATGCCAAAATACCAGAAAACAGTCTTGAATTTTAAAAATTAAGTATGCAACTAATTTCTAAGATGTCAACAATGGCTATTTGGTGATGGTTGCCTCACAATTCCAAATTTACTGCCCCGTTTGCAGCAAGACTACCATTAGAAAGCAAACTTTCAGAAATGGGGCTCAGCCCTGAGCCAAGTTGTTGACAATATGGTAGTACAGTGGGGCCTTGACTTACGAGTTTAATTCGTTCCGAGACCAAGCTCGTTAAGGAGCTCGTTAACTCAAATTACTCTATCAACTCAATGCAAAAAATCGGCCTAGAGACAGCTGGTATCTCAAAAAAACTCCTTAGTCGGGACACTCGTAAGTCAAGGCCTCACTGTAGGAGGCAGAATCATAGCAAAACTAGTTCAGGGAAGATTCCCATTTTCTTGAAAGAAATGAAATTCTGTGAGAAAACTTAGGCAAATATGAGGAAGAAATTTTAAAACACTAAAATAAATTATCAAACTTATTTTTACCTTATTGGATTCAATTTTCCAATGTTTTCATTACTATTTTTGTTCAAGAGAGACATTGGTCTACAGTTTTCCTTTCTTGTAATGTCTTCAGTTTTGGTCTTAGGAATAATAATGGCCTCATAAAATGAACTGAATAAAATTATTCCCTCTACTTTTATTTTCTGAAAGTGATTAGAAAGAATTGTTTTAATTTGTTCCTTAAATATTTGGTACAACACAAGTGAAACCATCTGGGCCTGGTGCTTTCTTTTGTGGAAGGTTAAAAATGAGTGATTCATTATCTTTAATAGACATAGTCATTTAATTTATCTATTTCTCCTTCTGTGAGTTTTGGTAGTGTGTGTCTTTCAAGAAATTTGGCCATTATATATGAGACATTAAATTTATGGGAATAGAGTTGTTCATAGTTTCTTTTATTACCATTTTAATGGTTGTGAGATCAATATTGATGATCCTTCTTTTATTTCCAGTAATATGTGACTTTTTTTTTTCTTGGTTAGCCTGACAAAGGGTTAGTTAATGTTATTGATATTTCAAAGAACTACCTCTTGGTTTGTTGATTTTTTCTATTGTTTTCCTGTTTCCAATTTCTCTAATTTTTGCTGCAATTTTATTATATATTTTCTTTAGTTTGCTGTATGCTTAAACTTCTTTTTTCTAAGTTTTCTAAGATAGATGCTTAGATTATTGATTTCAGACTGAATCCTACCATTTTGATAAATTATATTTTCATTTAGTCCAAATATTTTATAATTTCCATTGAGATTTATTCTCATCCCCATGTGTTATTTAGACAAGTAAAGTATAATCACCGGTTGGGGGATTTAACAGCTATCTCTTAAATAATTTAGAGTATTAAATGCATATATTAGAAATATTCAACAAATTTTTATCAAATCAGATATAAAAAAAAATTATAGCTATGGAAAGTAAAATTAGAGGTCTGGAAGTCTGGTCCAACACTCAGAACTCAGTTGATGTAAACTACCACTTTAGCAGGCATGAAGATAAACTGTATCACTAATTGCTGGTGGAAAAGCAAAATGGTACAACATCTTTGGAAGATAGTTTAGCAGTTTCATTCAAAATTCTAACTATACTCTAGTAATCAGATAAATGGGTATTTATACAACTGATTTGAAGTTGCCAAAATTTAGAAGCAACCAATATTCCCTTAAATTGGTGAATAAACAAACTATGGTACATTCATACAAGGGATACTATTTAGTGATAAAATTAATGAACTATAAAATCATGCAAAGACACAGATGGATCATAAATGAATATTTCTATATAAAATAAACCAATCTTAAAAGAATACATATTGTGTAATTCACCTTAAATAACCCTCTAGAAATGAAAAATTATACAGACAGTAAATATATCAGTGGTTTCCAGTGGTTGAGGAATGGAAAGAGGAAGTTTGGGTAGATGAAGTGCATGGCATTTTCTAGTGTTGTGAAATTATTATGTATCCTATATAATAAAAGGTTAACATGCAAATAGACTGAATGGCGGAACAACTGGAACCAAACAAGCAGTCGCTATGACATGTGCTGACCACCAGGGGGCGTGTGTGGAACATGGCAGGCATCGGTTGTGGCAGGATGGTGGAACAGGTGAGTGGGGGCGCCAGACCAAGGTGGGGTGCCAATCGCTGTCATCGGGCAAACCTCTGGTGGTTACTGAAAATTCTTTGTTCTCGTGCGCTTCGGTCCCGCCCAGCACTCACACCTGCTGCCAGCGCTGGCCCCGCTCGCACCTGCAGCCGGCACCGGAGCCTCCACTCCCACCAGCTGCCAGTGCCTGGTGCTGGTCCCAATCACTCGGTGCCATCAGTGGGTGCGAGCAGCGGCTGCTAGCCCTGATTGCCCCTGAGGGCTTCTCTACCTCCCCCTGATCCTGGGGGGTGGTCAGGGCAGCTGCCACCACTCGCATCCACTGACGGTGCTGGCCCTGCTCACACCCGCTGCTTGCGCTGGCCCCAGTTGCTCTGTGCCATCACTGGGTTCGAGCGGGGCCAGCGCCGTCAGCATGTGGGAGCAGCGGCAGTGGGAGCGGGGCTGCCAGCAGACGGGACCAGGGGCCATGGTGGGAGGGGCCAGGTGGGGGCACAGAGGATGGGCCGAGACCTGCCCCTGTGCCTACAGCAGCCTTGCGGCCCACAGTTCCTTTCAAGGTGCACGAATTCGTACACTGGGCTCCTAATAATACTATAAAGATGGATACATATCAGTATCCATTTGTCTAAACACACAGAACTTTATAGCACAAAGAATAAACATGATAGATGGAAGTCTTAGAAAATCATTAGATGATCTAGAGATTCCAAGGCAGAATATAGAAGGTGACAAAAATAATCTAACTCTATTAACAAATATATGAAAAAAAGAACTTCACTAAAAGTGATGGGTAGAAAAGTTACTGACCTGTTACTTTGGAAATAAGTGGAATCCATAGTATTAAAGAACAAAATCTATAGAACTAAAACAAATTATATGTTAATACTATACTATAGTTGGTAAAGCTTTTTCTTTGGAGATATGGGTTAACAAGCCTGAAACCATAATACATCTATATTGAAAGTGAACAGTTAATTAAATGGATGACAGATGGTGGGAGCCAGTTTTCTTACTGTTGAGTAGAAGGTTAAAGGTAAGCAGGAGGAGGAGGGATTTGCTAAAGGATTAGATTTGCAGATACCAGTATAAACTCAAGTTTATCTTAATAGAGACACAGATACACATACAGAAATATTTATAGATATGTGTGTATACACACAGGACAGTATACACCTATTTCCTTGTTCTCTCAGCTAAGAGGACCTAGATTCAATGACATTCCAGTACAAATTATCACCTACAGAGGGTGTGGAGAAAAATAAACTTTTGTGTGCTGTTGGAATGTAAATCCCACTTTGGGTGTTTATCCAAAGGAAAGGAAAATTTTATCTCAAGGAGAGATCTGGATTTCCATGTATGTTGTAGCATTATTCACAGTAGCCAAGGGGATGATTATGTAAAGAAGATGCAGGTTCGATCCCTTCTTCTGTTGGGACTCATCTGAGAGCAATCAATCTGATGTGTCTCCCCTCTCTTTCCCCCGCCCTCTCTCCCTTCCACTTTCTCTAAAACAATCAATGGAAAAAATATCCTCAGGTGAGGATTAACATGAAAATATATATATATGCAATGGAATATTATCCAGCCATGAGAAAGAAGAAAGCCCTGCCATTTGCAAGAGCATGGATGGACCTTCAGCACATTATGCTAAGTGAGGTAAATCAGACAGAAAAAGACAAAAACTGTATATCATTTACATGTGGAATCTAAAAATGCCAAACACACAGAACAGAGACTAAAATGGTGGTTACTATGAGATGGAAGAAAAGAGAAGATGTTGGTTCAAGTTTCCAGCTTAAAAAATTTGGGGAATCCTATGTACAGCATAGTAATCAGAGTTAATAATCTACACCAGGGGTCCTCAAACTACGGCCCGCGGGCCACATGCAAATACAAATATTGTATTTGTTCCCATTTTGTTTTTTTACTTCAAAATAAGATATGTGCAGTGTGCATAGGAATTTGTTCATAGTTTTTTTTTAAACTATAGTCTGGCCCTCCAACGGTCTGAGGGACAGTGAACTGGCCCCCTGTTTAAAAAGTTTGAGGACCCTTGATCTACACTAATAAAAGACAAAGATGTTAATGGACCATACCTTCGCTACACCCCAAGCCACGCCCAGCAGCCAATCAGAGCGACTATATGCAAATTAACCCAGCAAAGATGGCGGCCAGCAGCCACCGAGCTAGAGCAAGCAGGAGGCTTGGTTGCCCGGGCGATGGAGGAAGCCAAGCTTCCCGCCTGCCCTGAGCCAGATGTGGCCTCCGCTTATGGCAACAAAGTTTCAATTATAGAAGACAATAAATCACAGATACCTGCTTCCAGCCAGCCTCCACTGGGAGCTTGGGTGGGTGGGGGCCGTGGCCAGCCTGCAAACAGACATCAGCCCCTCACCCAGGCTGGCCA
>NW_005370992.1:1017898-1033538 GCF_000412655.1 Myotis brandtii
GCACACAGGCCGGGCTGAGGGGACCCCCCCCCCGAGTGCACAAATTTTTGTGTACCGGGCCTCTAGTTCTGTGTAATATACTTGAAAACTGCTAAGAGAGTAAATCTTAAATGTTCTTACCACAGGAGATATATGGTAATTACATAAGGTGATATAAGTGTTAGGTGTTAAATTTATGGAAGTAATCATTCTTAATATACAAATATAACAAATTAACATGTTATAAAGCTTAAATTTACACAATAGTATATGACAGTTATATCTTACCAAAGCTGGGGGGAAAGCAAAAAAAAAATATATTACCAACTATCCTTTATGTTTAAAAAATGCATGTTACTTAAGTCTGAGTTTTAGTTATTCTATATTTCCCCAGAACATATTCCCTGTTTTCCTAACATTACTACCACATATTTGAGATGATTTGCACTAATTTTGGAGAAACTTGAACCATTGTAACTGAGAGTGAAGCCATCCATATTATTCGAGGTACTTCTGTCCATAACACCTGAATTAATATAACATGCTTAAAATCCTTCTTTCTGACCTGCCCTTGATCCAAAACAGATCACTGAGTTAGGGATGATAATTTTGTGGTTTGATCCATAGATGTATTTATTATTTTTAATAAGTATTATCTTTCTGAAAATATAAAGCAAAATGTTTATTGTAGCTAAATGTGTATTATAAAATGCAGAAAGGGGAAATATAAATTTTTAAATTGTTGATAATTACAACAAAAAATGTATTTCCTCATATTATTCTAAAGTTCTACTTTACAAATATGTGTTACTACTTAACCCCTGTTCAAAGAGCAAGTCTTAAATTGCCTGACCATAGAAATTCTAAGATTTTATATGTGTGTGTGCGTGTGTGTGTGTGTGACATGCCAAATATGCACATATAAGCAGATTAATAATTCCTTAGGAGTGTGTAAGCTACTAAATCCGACAAGACAGACTATCATATTCACCTGGATTGCCCAGAACTCATATCACAATTTACATACAAATTTGTATTTTCAGTTAGTGACACATGACACAACTTCAAAATGTACCCATCATATTTGCTTTTTGCATTAATGAATTTTCCACTGGAGCCCTCCAACTCTGAGTAATATGATGCAGTGTGCTCTCTAGCAAACTGGTTCCCTTTTCTTACCCCACTCCTGCCACCCCGAGGGCTGCAATTCTTATTAGAATAAAGCATCGCTACATGGAATGCCAGAAAAGACAGACATGCATGTCTTAAGCTTTCATAGCGAGTCTTAAAGAGGCACATTTTCCACTATTTAAAAAATTCTAGCTACTGGTTTATCTAACCACTATAATCACTGAAGTTCAGACACAGATATCAGTGTACAATCAGAGAAAATTTCCTCTGAGCAGGATCTCCTCTCCTCACTGGAGAGCTGTAGGTTCTGTTATTGAAAGAAAGCAAGACAACTTCCCATCTTACAAATATGTTTTCTTATTTATGCATTAAAACTAGACATGACATTTTAAAATTAGAGTTATCTGAACAAGAAATAGTCTCTTGCCATTTTTAAAGTGTGTGTGTGTGTGTGTGTGTGTGTGTGTGCATTTTGAGCTGTTTTCTCAAATTTTATTTTTATAAATAATCTACTGTCATGTATAAACTCTGGGAAATAAAATTAAAAATCAGAGAAAATTATAGCTCCTAGAAAAATTAAGAGGCTAATTATGAGCAGTAGTGATTATTTATATAGATGTGTTTATATTAACATATATGTATTAGTATTATGCTGTATACATGTATTGCTTTATAAATTTAATATTTTACTTATTACTATGTTATATACCCTTTAAAATATTATCCTTAATATATTCATATTAGTTTATAATACAGGTATATAGCCTTGGCCTTACTTAACCAATTCTTTGGCACTGGACATGAAAATTATTTTCATTTGTCTCTACCATGAATAGAACTACACTGAACATTCTTGGAAATAAATCTATGTATGTGTCTTATTAATTTGTAAAGATAGATTACTTGAAGGATATTACTGAGACTAAAGATTTCACCATGTGTAAGGGACATATATAGGTTTATATGTGTGCAGATATATATACATACAAAGGTATCTACATATATGTATGTGTATTTTGTCTATGTGTGGATGACATACATTAATACAATTTAAACTAACTTTAGTAGTGTATAATAACCATTTATTTATACATCAGCAATCCTAGTGATTTAACTTTTCATTTATTTTTAATAAGTGATAATATTATTAATGGCATTTTTTAGCTTAGTTTTTTTTTTTTTTAGAGAGAGAGAGAGAGAGGAGGAGGGGAGAGGAAGAGGAAGAGAGAGAGAGAGATAATAGGTTGCCTCCTGCACAAACCCCCACCAGGAATGGAACCCACAACCTGGATATGTGCCCTGTCTGTGAATGGAACAAAGAACTACCAGGGCAGGGATGACACTCCAACCAACCAAGCCACACCGGCCACGGCTATAAATGGTGTTTTATTTTTATTTGTTTTTCTTTCTTTGGAAGATTTATACTATTCAACATTTTCCAAATTTACCTTGATAAGCCGTATTTTGAAGGGTACTATCTACTCATGTTTGATGTCATTTTCTCTTTTAAGATGCTTTCATTCAATTGCTTCTAAAAATGCATTTTAATAGAAGAGAGAAGAAAATCTGTTCTTATGATTAGAAGATAACTGAATTCTAATAAAATGAAATTTTGGTTAACACAGTTTTAGTTTTTCTTCAGTTTAAAAGAGGTCACCAAAACTATTAACTTAGAAAATAAATACTCAACAGAAAACAAATAATAGATCCAAGAAGTAGTTGCTGGTTACCATGAAAACTTTAACAATTAGAGTAAATTCTATGGGCACAAATACTTTCTAATTATACTAAAACTGAAGCTGCAAAGCCAGAAAAAAAAAAATCAAATCCTACTTTTGATGGGTTTGCAATAGTAGGTTCAACTAATGCATAATGCAATCAATACAGTGAAGAAATGGATATTCTAGAGGCCTTTGAAGGTCATTTTAAAAGAACATTTAACAGGATAATTCGCCAAATCCAAGTAAGAAAAATGGAATGCATTTTAAAAGAGTTCAATGAAGAGTAACTGGGAACTACTAGTGAACACATTGCTGCAAAGAAAGTCAACTAATTACCTGATATGGAGAGAAAACATTGGCAACAGAAAAAAAAAAAGTTTGTAAATAAGAGCATAGTATGTTAACTTTACAGACAGAAAACATTTTTATAGGCCCATTTATAAGTATTTGAGTTTACTTGAAATAATCTTTTAACATTGTAAAAATATTATCATGTTTAACATGTTATTTTAGTAAATCGTGGTTGGCTCGTGCTGAATTAAATTAACAATTTTGAAACCTCATGTGCACCAGGCTTTACGACACATTTTCCCAGGTATATTTTGAGTCCTATATAACAGAATTAGATGTCCCCAAAGGTTCTCTAACATATACCAAACAAGTAAAACCAAAGCCTAGAAAGACTGACACATACAAATGAAAAACAAATAAACAAACCAAAACACACACAAAAGCAGTTACTTTATAGTGGGTGAAGCAAACTTTTTTTCTAAGATGGTAAGGCACAAGAGATACTGTGCTTTAGTAGGAGACTTAGAGTAGTTCATAATGTGTAACCTACATACCTTTCTGAATTTTTTTCAGGAGACACAAAGGCCCGTTCCACCTCCTTTTCTCCCTGGATTCAGAATGAAACCTCGCCTCAAGGCCCTCCCCTATCTATAACCAAAAGCCAATCAATGAGAATGGAAACACCTTAGCAGTGGTTCTCAACCTTGGCTGCATGTTAGAATCACCTGGGAATCTTTTTAACATCCTGATTTCTGAGCCTCATCCTCCGGAAATTCTGTTTCTTTGTTACTAATGTTGTGGCCCCACCCCATAACAAAGAAACAGAATATCCGGAGGATGAGGCCCAGAAATCAGGATTTTAAAAAGATTCCCAGGTGATTCTAATGTGCAGCCAAGGTTGAGAACCACTGCCTTATAGGAAGGAAAGCACACCAGGTGTTTTGATTCTCTAGTGATCACCAGTGGAGTCTTGGGGCAGATCTCATGAAAGAAGGATGAGTGGTGTTTTCTGTGAAGTAGAACCAGCTTCAAGAGCCTCCCTGGTAGGACTGTTTTGAAGGATGTGAATAAGATTCCAGAGTGTACCTGAATTGCCTATCTTTGCCTATATAACAGTATTTAATAGTAACTGTATTTAATAAAAAGCCAAAATATTTCTACCTGTTTGAGAGGTGGCACTATGTAAAGACACTGAATGTAAATATTAGCAGGCCGATTGGTGAAGGAAGCTAAAATTTGAAAACAATGCAACAAGAATAATGACAATGAGTTTCTGGTTTGTGTTTTCCTCATTATCTCCGGAGGGTTTGACACAAGGACAGGCTAAATGAAGGAAATGCATGGTATGTGTTGTCTGCAAAACCTCTGAGAGGAGGCCATCTTTCTAATCAGAGGAACAGGTTTGAAAAGGCTCTGCCCATTTAGTATTTGGGGGGTGAGGGCCAATTTCCTATTTTTTCTCCCTTTTCTTTTCTGGCCTATCCTGAGTCAAACCTCAGTAATGCAACTGTACTAATAGGGGAGGGAGGAGAGAGACTCGAACACTTCAAACTTTTAGAGCAAATTTGTCCCTCTGCATAGAGGAATTGGGATTAGGGTTCCTGTTGCTAAAGTTAAATACAAAATAGAGACGGAACTGAGAATTCGCTGAGCAGATAAAACCACTTAAGCCATATAAGCCAACTAAATGAAGCTTATATTATGAACATAAGCAAATTTTAATTTAGGTTATTTCTTGAAAATGCCTCTGATAATCACAAAGGAAACTTAAGTCATCTTCCTAAAAATGGTAGGATATAATCACTTTTAACCAATTCATTACCATCTGAAATCCCCATATACAAAGATAGGGAGAGATAGGGAGACTTAGGGAGACATAATGTTCAGTTGCATAAATTTGGGACAATATAAGCAAATTTCAATTTAGGTTATTTCTTGAAAATGCCTCTGATAATCACAAAGGAAACTTAAGTCATCTTCCTAAAATTGGTAGGATATAATCACTTTTAACCAATTTATTACCATCTGAAATCCCCATATACAAAGATAGGGAGAGATAGGGAGACTTAGGGAGACATAATGTTCAGTTGCATAAATTTGGGACAATATTGCTCATGATATTGTCTACTTGACTCATGAAATATTACACTATTATTAATAGTAATGTCAATTGATGGAGCATGGTTTTGACATCTTTCCTATTGTTTTATAGCCCGGCTTCTTTTTTTTTTCTTTTCTTTTCCCCTGAATACTTTTTCTTATCTGAGTTCCTTCCAATTACATCTGTGAGTGTGAGCAGTGCTTTCCTCAGAAGAAAACCAGGGAGGAACCAGTAGCAAATGGTGACTACTGGTGATGGTCAAGGCTGTGTCAGTGTCCCAGGACTGTTCTTAAAGAAGCCAAAATGCTCCCAGGTACTAGCTGGTCTGTAGCAACTAGCAGCAAATTCAAGGGAGTTAATTATTCAACAATGTCAGTAGAGGCTATTTTGCAACAAGGTTTAATGTGGATAATTAATGACCCTCAGCATCCCAAAGCTATAGGACTAAATATGTAGATCAGGGGAAGATCACACAAATGTCTCAGGCACTTCATCAATTTCCTTGCCTTTTTCTTGACTGGCCCTGTGACTACATCTACTAATGAGTTCTAAATGCCACAGGCCCATTTCCAGCTTCTAAGCCTAACATCACAGGACAGATAGCATCTCAGAAGGGCCTGTGAAGCCTGCCAGGTAAACCCATTTAGCTAACGTGTTCCAGTGATATTGAACCTCAACATTTTATCAACATTTTACTCTGCCACATTCGTGCCAGGTTCATACTTTAAACAAATATTTGTTGAATGTTATCTTGTTCTAGGTCAGTGGTTCTCAACCTTGGCTGCACATTAGAATCACCTGGGAATCTTTTTAAAATCCTGATTTCTGGGCCTCATCCTCCCGAAATTCTGTTTCTTTGTTATGGGGTGGGGCCACAACATTAGTAACAAAGAAACAGAATTTCTGGAGGATGAGGCCCAGAAATCAGGATTTTAAAAAGATTCCCAGGTGATTCTAATGTGCAGCCAAGGTTGAGAACCACTGTTCTAGGTCCTTTGTGACTTGCTGAAAATACAAAATCAAATGTGTTAAAGGACTAACCTTCAATTATTTTGAAGGCTAATCCACATGTTTATCCTTATCTGTGCAACTAGATACACTCTTTTGTTGTATCAGTTAAGATGTTTACTACTATAAGGAGTAGAAACCCAATCTCAAAGAAGCCTGGTTACTAATGACATCATTATCTTTGGTTGGAAAGTTCAGAAGTAGAGAAAAATTCAGGATCCTTTGGTTGATTCAGTTGCTTTAGAGGTCATCAAAGATTCAAGCTTTTCCTACTCTCCCAATTTTTTAAATTATAGAAATGGCTGGATTCAAGAATGAATTAATTTCAGAATTTCTGTATTTGTTGACTAATTTGTAAGTTATCCATCAGCGAACCAAGGATGATGGACTAGTTAATATTAATGGAGATTGAAATTCCCACATAATATTTACCTTTGTGATCAAAACTTAATGTAATATTGCACTGGACACTCTGTAAAATAATGCATTGCATTAAGTACCAGTTGTTTATTTTAACCTACACTTGAAGGTATTAAAACTGCAGAGCAAAATGATACCTGAGGTATTCTTTTTCTTACAGTGAATTTTTAAAATACAATTGCTCATAGATTTTTCGCATCATCCTTTTTAATTCTTTGGGTTGGAAATAATGTATCTGATTTTAGTGATTGAGCCTACACTTTAAAAATTATTTTGGTTGCCCTAGCTGGTTTTGCTCAGTGGATAGAGCATCAGCCTGCAGACTAAAGGGTCCCAGGTTCGATTCCAGTCAAGGCACATGCCTGAGTTGTGGGTTAGCCAGTGGGTGGGGGGGTGCAGGAGGCAGCCCATCAGTGGTTCTCTCTCATCATTGATGTTTCTGTCTGTTTCTCTATTCCTACCTCTCAGAAATCCATAAAAATATTTTATAAATATTATTTTGGTTAAAGTTTTGTTAATTTTATTTATCTTTTCAGTAAACCAATTTTTGTTTCTAGTAATTCCAATATTTGGACATTTTAAGGACAGTTCTTACTGACTTTTCCCATATATGTGGACCATGCTCTCCTGATTTTTGAATGCTTTTGTTGAAATCATATTCTCCACCTCCTTCCCCAAGGTTTATTGTTGTTATTTGTTGTTGTTTTCATCGCTGCTACTACTATGTTTATTTAGCAACTTCCTTACATTCTATAAAGTCTGTACCCTTGCCAGGTATGGCTACTGAAGTCTCTGCTCAATGTAATTGTCCGCTAATGATTAGACAGATGTTTCTTTAAATTTCTTAAACTTATGCCTTCTAGATTTTTCTGAGGGCATTCTGTGCGTTTTGGAACTTAATCCAAGATTTTATCAGGCAGTGTTCATATTAGCTTTTGTGTGTACTTCCTGCTTGTCAGCGCCTCAAGGTCAGCTAGAGATGGAAGATTAGAGCCTTCTCTGGTCATTCCTGAGCATGCGCACAGCCCTGCTCATGCATAAGGCCTCCTAGGTTCCCAGGAATATATCTCAGATTTTCAAAAGTCCTGTATGGACATCTAAGTCTCCAGTTTTAAATTTTTCCTGGACTCTTGTTCGTCTTGTCATTGCCTCCTTCTTGGTAATCTGTGATGTTAGGCAATTGCTGATGATTATTTTCAAGACACGCCTGGGTAAATGATTATGCACAGTAAACAAAGGTGAAGTCAGGCCAATTAAGACAAGCCCAGCAGATGGGATTTATAAGTCAAATACTGACACCATCTCTGGGAGTGGAGCTTCTGTTGGAGCTCAACCTCTTCTGTCTCCTCCAGTGGTGCTTGGCTACTGGTTGTCACAGCTATTGTGATTATAACTCTGTGTTGCTTGTTTGTTTTGCTTGTTTTCTTTAGGCTACCAGGATGTCTGGAATGGAATGATGGGAATAGGACAATCTAAAATGCTGTAATAGCATTTTCTTTTTGCAGCTATTTTTCTTTAATAAAAGCTTCTCAGATTGTTGCAGGCCTTTGGTTAATTTCCATAGGACACAAAGTTGATGTTGACTATTTGTTTGCCAGTATCATCATTACTTTTGAAGAGGGTAAAATTTTGAGGTTTATATGAGGCTATTCTCAAAGTACTTCCCAGGGACTTTTAAAACACTTAAAAATAAAAACATAATACCATAAATGCAAGGTTTTCTTTCTTTTTCTTTTTACTGATTTTCTTTAATTAATAGTGATTGCTACATATGTGGGCATTCGATAAATATTTGTTGAATCAATACATTATTTTTGTTGTTGATAAATTGAAAGTCAATATATTTTAAATCTCAAAAAATAGATTGAGTGTACACAGCAAATTAAAAAGAGTATCTCCAATATCCTTAGGCTGTGACTCTGTGCCAGCAATATGCTTATTGCTGGTTCCACACTACTTCATTTAATCTTCACAACAATCATTTGTAGTTTCACTGAAGTTAGAGATATACTGTAACCTTCCCAAGGAAATACAACCAGTAAGTGGTTGAATGGATCTCAAACCAAGAAACTAAATCTGAAACCAAATTCTTAAGTATAATATTGCTTCTTCTCCCACCTCCTTGGATTGACGAACTTTAACTTAAAATGTCACAGAAAATATCAGTTTGGTAATAAATTTATTTTTAAAAAAACCCACCGATAAATTCGAGGTAATTTTTTTTCTGACCCAAGTCCTTTCAATGTTTAACTTAGCAATGGTAATTTACTACAACTGTGCCATAAGTCAGAATAGAGTAATTTCATTAGTCATTGAGAGGAGCCTCATAATATATCCGCTGTTTACCTGGACGAAAAGCAAAGTTGAGTCCTGGATAGCAGGCATCCTTTCCCCCTTCAGCCCTGCTTACTCCAGGGCGTTGGGGCTCCTATATCTTTCTTCTACCTTAGCTGTTACTGTCAAGACTCTCTTCCATCCTATCTTTCTTTCTGTTTTATGATTTATGCCCCTAATACCTTCTGATATGATGTGTGACAAAATATGATGCCATGATATAATCTTTAATTAAAATGTTTGATTCTATCTGCTCCTTGTTTTACACTCCAATGACTTCCCATCGCCTGAATGACAAATTCCAAACTACCTATCCCATTATGGGAGACTCCAATACACACTTCTAATCAGAATTATTTTTTTCTTCATTTTTTCTACTCTTATCAAATGTAGAGTTACTATCATTTGAAACTATATCTCCTTAAAGTTGAAAATAAAGACTCTGAATTCTCATGTTTTCACTTCCAGTCTCCTTACTCTCACTGAGTAGGTGTGTGGCCATTGCCTAGTAATGTAATTTTTATAGCCTCATTTTGTTCTGTATGATGGAATAGATATACCACTTTGGCAAGGTTATTCATAAGAAATGAGGTAATTCATATACCTAGCATATATGAGCTATGTATGTTTCTAGGATGTGGTAACTTTTATAATTGGTAAATACTATTATTAGTCTCTCTGAACTTTATTTTTTTCAATTACAGTGACATACAATATTATATTACTTTCAGGAGTACAACATAGTGATTAGACATTTATAGAGCTTTTGAAGGATCACCTGCTAAGTCTAGTACCCATCTGACACCATACACAGTTATTACAATGTTATTGACTATATTCCCTATGCTATGATTTTTTTTATAACTAGCAATTTGTACTTCTTAATCCCTCTCACCTTTTTCACCCCTTCCTCTACCCTGTTCGCATCAGGTGACTATTAAAGACAAATATATTATTTCACTCATATGTGGAATCTAAAAATACAAAATAGATAAAGTAGAAACATCCTCAGACCTTTTCTACAGGTGTGCCAGCTCTACTTCTCTTGTTTTGTCTTGGAGAGGAAGTCTTAGGATTGTGTGCCTTCTGTGCATCTCATAAAGTCAGGCGTGGTTCTGAGAACCTCCTATTTATTTTCCCTAGATCAGTGTCCTGACGTGTTCAAGGTTGTGCATCTTCTCCCAACCCAGCAGCATTGAGCTGGCTGCTTATATCTGTGTACTGTCTGAAGAAAATTACACATGCCATCTATGGAGGCTCGCACGTAAGTAATTTGTGGGGTGCCTCCAACAGGGGTACATGCAGAGCGGTGGGGGTGTTTATAGGCTGGCTGTGGGGATCCCCAGGTGAGGCAATCCTATGAATTTTGTGCACAGGCTTCTTGGTGGAGTCTGTGAGTCAGTTAATAGGATCAGTTTTTTGAGATCCATGTGCTATTTGCTATGAACTTTTTTTAATGCTACCAGCCTTCCCACATAATTAAGCTGTGCAGATCCTCTTAGCATACTGGATGTGGTGAGACAGAACTGGGTTTTTTGTGCAGTTTAGGACTTGGAAAGCTGGGTACTTCTCTCCTTACTCCGGCAACATCCCTTAGGACTTGGAAAGCTGGGTACTTCTCTCCTTACTCCACCCATGGGAGAAATTGCTAACCAAGAGATAAAGTGAAACTTCTTACTCTTGTCACTGTGTCTAGTCTCATTTTTTTTTTCTCCACTGAGGTACTGGAACCTCAGTGAAGCAAATATTTCTTCTAAATACCTCTTTCATATAGGTACTTTCATCTATAGATTATTAAAATTGGGGGTATGAGGGCTGGAAAAACCTATTTTATCATTTTGCTGATACCTGAGTTCATTGTCATCTTTTCCTCATGAAGCCAGATATTTTATTTCCATCTTTAGAATTTAGCATGTCTTCACCATGTATTTCATATGGATATACCTTATTTCCCTAGAGCTTACTGAAATCCTAAAAAGTAAGATCCACAAAGTCTAACATTTAGCCTGTCTTCTTCACTATGTTCTACAATGTCAAGAACTTGTTAGTAATTCAATAACTTTTAGTTAAACAGTGAAGGTAGCAACAAATATAGTTTAATTACTTCTGCTTCTTGCAAAAACTATTTCCAGAAATCTGCTTTTGCCTTGGTGTCTTTAGTCTTTTCTCAGACCTTTATGTTGCATGTCTTTTTTTTTTTAAAGTGCCATTCTGTTTCCTATTTATTCACCCTAGAATTAAGAGAAATAGGTCTAGATATTTTCTTAGACACAATCTGTTGCCACCCCTTTATATATATTTTTTTTCTGGTGGAATATTTTTTTTATAACTTAAAATCTGTAAAAGCACTAATTCATAGATTTTTGCTAATATTTAGTGTGTGATAAGAGTTCATATAGTTTGCATTTTCTGTAATATATCTGGACCCTCTTTTCCCTTCAGAGCTTTATTATGAGAGAGCATAGGAGACAACCCATTGCTCTTTTCTCTATCTTGCTATTGTGCACTCAAAACTACTCTTACACTTTGGCCATGCTTCTTTACTGACTCCTTTTGTCACTGACACCATTTCTATTTCCCAAAGTGGTTTACACACACCAGGATATAATGCACAACTCTTCACCCCCTTCTTTACCCTGAAATGAGTCTGACACTTCCTGAATGGATTTAGTAATAGAGTACCTGACTGGCAGTGGGAGGTGGACACATATATAACTTTTATTTTTTCTCTCTAGTCTTTAGTGTAGACCTTTGTCATAGTACCTGTGGTAAGCTAAAACCTCTTCCTCATTGCTTCTCAAGTGCTGTGCTAGCTGGTGACTGGGCCATATATTTGTAGAACATATCTTTATATCTCATTCCAAATCCATTAGTAGTTCCATTAGTTGAGAGACTCCCAAAGAAGCCATGATTAGAATTTTATTTTATATCTTCGGGAGACTTGTAATGAGAAATCTGAAAAGATTATATAAGGAATAAGTGACATCGCACTATATAAACTTGGACTGCTGTGATAGTTAATTTAATGTGTCAACTTGACTGGGCTAAGGGATGCCCAGATAGATGGTAAAACATTATTTCTGTGAGATAGTTTCCAGAAGAGATTAGTATTTGAATCTTCAGACTGAGTAAAGATTGCCCTCACCAATATGAGTGGGCATTATCCAATCTGTTGAGGGGAAACAATCCCTCATAATAAATTTATTTCTATATATTTATATAATCTGTGTGACGATATATCATTGTGGATCACAATGTAAGATGAAATGTAAATATATTAGTGAAGCCTTAACATGAATCTATGTTTTCATTTAAGGAGGTAGGACAACTCTCTGTAAGCTCTACAATTTTAAAAATGTTTCCTTGAAGGACAGTTCCAAGTCCCTTGCCCCCCATGATAATCCTTTGCACTATTGTGGGGAACATATTGGCCAAACAGACATGAGATCTATTCCCCTTTCTCACTGTTTAAATTGTTAGGGTTTAATTTAATCTAATTTGAAAGCAGAAGCATCTCTGAGTAGCACTTACTAACCTAAAAATCTAAGGCCAAAGTGAGAGGCAACAATATTTATTTGAGACTTAAAGGAACTGGAGAGCATTATGCTAAGTGAAATAAGCCAGGCAGAGAAAGATAAATATCACATGATCTCACTCATTTATGGAATATAATGAATAACATAATCTGATGAACAAAAACAGATCCAGAGACAGAGAAACATCAATCAAACTGTCAAACCTCAGAGGGAAGGTAGGGGAGGGTGGGGGTAAGAGGGAGAGATCAACCAAAGGACTTATATGCATGCATATAGGCCTAACCAATGGACACAGACAACAGGGGGGTGAGGACATGAGTGGGGGGGATGGAGGGGTAATGTGGGGATAAGGACACATATGTAATAACTTAATCAATAAATAAATTTAAAAAATAAAGAACAGCTTTTCAGATAGAACTAATCAGAAACCCAAATAGTATTCCAGATAGGAGGTGAAGGCAAGGGGTACTTATGAGAAAGGGAAGAACAATTACATCAATAGAAGAAAGGATTACCTGTAGGCACAGCAGATAAGCTAATGTAGTAATGCTAATATTAAAAAAATATCTATAATTTTCGGCCTGGTAGGTAGCCATTACGTTTGCTTCCTTATCTTTAAAAATGGTTGCTTGGGATACAATGCTGATTTAGGGCCAGTCTAAAGGTTATTTTGACCAGTTGTGTTTTTTTTTATTAATACACTTTTTATTGTTGATAATATTACAGATATCTCCCCTACTCACCCCTTTTACCCCCATCCTCCCAGCCCCTACCCACCTTTTTTTGAGGATTAAGACCTATAAGGCAGTTCCTCTGGAATGGCATCTCCAACTTCATCTTAAAGTGGCTATGTTAGTCCAGCCGGCATAGCTCAGTGGTTGAGCGTTGACCAGGAGGTCATTGGTCAATTCCTGGTCAGGGCACATGCCTGGGTTGCAGGCTTAATCCCCAGTGTGGGGCATGCAGGAGGTAGCTGATCAATGATTCTCTCTCATCATTGATGTTTCTATTTCTCTCTACCTTCCCCTTCCTCTCTGAAATCAATAAAAATGACCCTTTTTAAAAAGTGGCTGTTTGTTTATATCTATATTTCACATATGAAAATATGATGTATTTAAAGAGTTTAATAAATAATGGAGAGATTAATAAACCTTAGTATCAGTTTATAGAAATTATGAAAAATCATACTTCATAATATATTTTAGGTTATAACTTTATAGGCAATGTTACTACTTATCCTAGGATGAGGGGGACTTGGAGATTTAAGTAGTCAAGCATGATATTTAGAAGTGCAACAAATATTTTTTAAAATAAATACCATTTGACTCCCCAATTATCTGCATAATTATATTTTATTTTTCTATATTGACATACCTTTTAAAATGTGTATCTTAAAGTGTGGGTAACAAAAACAATGGAGTGGGAGGTTTGCCTTCAAAAATAGAATTGGGACGCATTTGAGTGAAATAAGTATTCCAAAATATGCACTATATGGGAGAAATGTAAATTTGGGGAAAAACAAAACAACACTTTATAACTGCTAATCATATAAAAGCATCTGGCAGGATGGGAGGTAACCTATTAAGTCATTAGCACTGAAAAACTTTTACAAAACATCTGGCATATGCAGACAGAGGAATGAGGACATCATATATATATATATATATATATATCGAAACCTCTTACAAGAATAAGAACAAGTAATTGATTTTCATTTACTATTTAATCTTGCTTTTTTGCATAATGGACAAAACAATCATTAGTGATTTGATTGTATTTGATTTATGCTTCCATGTTATGGCATTTTGAAGAGCAATTAACTTAATGTACCTTGTGTATATTTACTAAATTTGTTCCTACAGTTTTTTGCTTGCTTTACAAACTTATTAACATAAAGAATCAGGCCTTGGAAGTTGCTCATTTGCTTTAGATACAGAAATATCCATAGGCAATTCTGACATAAAAAATATTTCTTCTTACACCTCTACTCTCCCTCAGCTATCAGAAACATCATTTCTCACAATTTTCCCAAGAGTTCTGAAAGACAAGAGAGGTCTTGAAGAAATGTGTGGTTACAATTTAAAACAATCAACAACCTCTGTCATAAGGGTTAGCCAAGTACAGTGAGAAACAGAAACAAAACACAAAAGTTAGACTAGTGGGAGGTAATTTTGAAAAATCAATAGTAATCCAAAACCTTTTAAATGTATCAATATTTACTCTTCTGCCTCCCTCCTTTTCTCCCTCCCTCCAGCCTGACCTTCCTTCCCTCTCTTTTTCTCTCTTTCCTAGTGCCGTCTTTTTTTAAAATATGTTTTTATTGATTCTAGAAAGAGGGGAATGGAGATGAATAGATGGATAGAAACATCAATGAGAGAGAAACACTGATCGGCTGATTCCTGCATGCCCCCTACTAGGGATGGAGCCTGCAACCAGGACATGTGCCCTGACCAGGAATCAACCCATGACCTCCTGGTCGATGCTCAACCACTGAGCCATCCCTGCTAGCCATAGTGCAGTCTTCTAATGGTAATCATTTGTCTGTTATTATTCCTTTAGAAAATATGTCCTTATTTTAATGTAAAATAAACCCTAATATTTGAAGTTTTTCTTTTCTAAATAGAAAATGTGTTCAGAACACTATCTTATAACAAAAAAGAATCATACTGACCAATATGTCACTAGTGCTTCTGAAGTAAATCTAAATATATTGGTAAATTTAAAGATTTTTCATTATTTTTATTCCAATATTGCAAGCTATTTTCTGTGCACACATGGATAAAGCAATATAATGAACACTTTCTAATACTGCTATTTTAGATAGTTGTACTCTCAATGATCATTGAGAGAAATCTCCTCTATTCTTTTTCAGTAAATATAATTGAATACAAGAAATGGCTCCACAATAATGTTAAACATGCACATACTGGAACCCACTATATAATCCTTTTGTATGTTCCCATGGCTGTACCTTGTCACTTAAAACTGGATTGAACAAACTTTTGCCTCTCAGTTCTGGTTCTCACCATTATATGAACTCATGAATTTTCCTCACCATCCCCTTCACTTTTTTTAGGACAAAGTCTAACAATCCTTAGCATGGTCTGCAAGATTCTTTA
>NW_005370992.1:1033907-1036264 GCF_000412655.1 Myotis brandtii
TCCCTTTTCAGAATACAGCAGGTACCAAAATAAGTATTTTAAAATTACTCACTGGCTCGGTATACATTTACATTTTCTTTCCAAATGAGGTTATATTTTTCATACTGTCTCTTTTAACCTTTTAATATCCCTGGTATGGATTATGTCTCCCATGTGGATTCACTTGGGAGAGCAGTTCACTATTATGCTGAGGTTGGTTTGGGGCTGGAATTGAAAAGATTTAGTCTTACTTGACTCCTGTTGCTCATGCTGCTTTCTTAGGCTCCTAAGACTGCTTTCTAAAGTGCTTTCCTGCCTCAGATCTGAACTCTGAACTTTCATTTCAATACAGAAAACCAGTTTTCTCCTTGTATTCTTTGGAATCTGTAGGTGACTTGGTGATTCACTGTCTGCTCAGGTATTTGATCTTCTCACTGGCTCAGTCTATAATAGGGGTCTTTTGACTTGAGTGCTGATATTCATAGCAAAGTTGACTTTGTCTTATCTGATTATGCCTCAATCTCTGGTGTTTTGTGTTTCTCTAAATTATATGATGCATTTTGTTCTTAATAATATACTTTAGATTTTCCTGGTAAATAGGAACCTCCAATACTACTCTGGAGTATGTTGCTTTTAATATAGGGCAGTGGTTCTCAACCTTCCTAATGCCGCGACCCTTTAATACAGTTCCTCATGTTGTGGTGACCCCCAACCATAAAATTATTTTCTTTGCTACTTCATAACTGTAATTTTGCTACTGTTATGAATCATAATGTAAATATCTGATATGCAGGATGTATTTTCATTGTTACAAATTGAACATAATTAAAGCATAGTGATTAATCACAAAAACAATATGTAGTTATATATGTGTTTTCCGATGGTCTTAGGCGACCTCTGTGAAAGGGTCATTCGACCCCCAAAAGGGGTCGCGACCCACAGGTTGAGAACCGCTGTAATAGGGTAACTCAGATCACTTTTGGATGGTAATATATGAATAATAAACAAAAATAATAATATATGCTTCTGGACCATTAGTGAAACATTGATAAAATGCTCAAGTGTAACTCATTGCTATGCAGCCTGCTATTATAGCAAATAGAAATATAGTATACCTAGTTAAGTGTGTCCCAAATAATACACTCATACATTTATTCATACTAAAATATTATTCATTGTTTACCTGAAATTTACAATTAACTGGGAAACCTGTATTTTATATGGCAATTCTACCATTATACATTGTCTAATGTTAAAAAAACTGATAAATTAACTTTTATAAATAAATCAGAATGAGTAATAATAAAGAAGTGATATGAAGTCCTAGAAGTATGTTCTTACAGTTGACTGGTATTGATAGTGAAGTATTCACTTAAAATGTTATTTTGAAAATTACAGGCAGTTGTGTGTTTTGTTTTGTTTTTTGGGGGGAGGGGTTTGCCTTTGATTCATCTAATAGTGTTGTCTCTAAGTGAGCTCTTTAAACAATTACATTTTTTTTTCTTGACTGATTTTTACTATCATAACGTTTGTTCTTGTATGTTTTGTTACAGCCTCTGCCATTTTTAACACCTTTTATTTTTTGTCATGGGTGATTTCTATTTCTTAATTAGCTTTATTTGAACAGATTTTCTTAGTTCATTTTGAATTTTTAGTTTCTTGCTTCTTGCTTCTTGTTATCTAGTCTTCCTGAAAAGAGCTATAAATCAATGATACATCAGAGTTAGATTAATGCTTTATTGATTGATGACTATAAGGAATATTTTTAATGATATCTCCATAATATATGAACTTGAATCACTGACTGCATAGGAAGGTAAAGATTTCAATGTAAAAATTCTCTGGCAGAAACTTTAGAGGTATTTAGTTTCTCAGATCAAATTACAAATATGTGTAAATGAAGCTGTATGTTTTCAAAAAGGAGGGAATAGCTTAAGAAAATACCTGCATATTTAAATTGTCATTTAGGAAAATATGTAGTGAGTAAAATTACAAAAATATTAAAATATAAAAAAATCTATTGCTGTGAAATATTTGAATAGACATATTTATTCATAAACAATCCAGTTTTCAAGAATTTAAACATTTAAGGAAAACTTGGGTAAAATTGTGATGTCATTGATGTATCAAAGCTATTATAATTAACTAGAGGCCCAGTGCACAAAAATTTGTGCACTCGGGGGGAAGAGGGGGTCCCTCAGCCCATCCTGTGCCCTCTCGCAGTCTGGGACCCCTCGGGAGATAATAACCTGCTGGCTTAGGTCTGCTCCCGGGTGGCAGAGGGCAGGCCCAATCCCTAGGTGCAGCCCCTGGTCAGGCTCAGAGCAGGGCCGATTGGGGAGTTGGGGCGCCACCCCCTGTCATGCACAGAGCAGGGC
>NW_005370992.1:1036452-1039030 GCF_000412655.1 Myotis brandtii
GATTGGGGAGCTCCCCCCTATCAGGCACAGAGCAGGGCTGATCAGGGGGTTTGGGCGCTGCCCCCTGTCATGCTGATCCCGGTGCCGGGAGCCTCGCTGCTCCGCTGATCCCGGTGCTGGGAGGCATATTACCCTTTTACTATATAGGATAGAGGCCTGGTGCATGGGTAGGGGCTGGCTGGTTTGCCCTGAAGGGTGTCCTGGATCAGGGTGGGGGTCCCCACTGGGGTGCCTGGCCAGTCTGGGTGAGGGGCTGAGGGCTGTTTTCAGGCTGGCAGGTGACTGAAGCTCCCAACCTGTCCTTTTTTTCTTTTTTTTTATTCTGGGCCAGCTTTAGCTCTGAGGCTCGGCTCCATCTCTGAGGCCTTGGCTGCTGAAAGCAGGTTTCTGGCCTTTGTTTACCTTCTGTATTTGAAACAATGTTGCGGTCCTGCTGGCTGAAGCCTGGCTGACTAAAGCAGGTTTCTGGGGTTTGGTTTAGCTTCTATATTTGTTACAATGTTTCTTAGAGTTGCAGCTCAGAGGCTGGCAAGGCAGGCGGGGAAGCTTGGCTTCCTCCGTCACTGAAGCAAGCAAGCCTCCCTGTTCGCGTCAGCCTCCTGGCTGCTGGCCGCCATCTTGGTTGGCAGTTAATTTGCATATCTCCCTGATTAGCCAATGGGAAGGGTAGCGGAGGTACGGCTAATTACCATGTTTCTCTTTTATTAGATAGGATACAATGATATCATTAATTATTTTGTGAGTACTTAGTCTGGGATAGGAATTGTACTTATCATTTGACCTCCATTTCATGTTTTATCTTTACTATAATTCTATGAGATAAGCACTATCTCTCCTGATTTTCAGAAGAAATGTTTATGCTTATTTCTAAACATTACTTTTACAATTTAGGAAAACAGCTAAAATGTATATTAAACAAAATTATATATAAACATAATTTTGAACAATCAATGTTTCACGTAATATTTTTTTTTTACCATTATTACTCTGCTGTTTCCTGGAATACCAACTCTCATTGATCTTTGAAGAAAAACAGAATACTGTATTGAAAAGAACTGTCTGCTAACACAGTAGTTAGATGTACATTTCAGCCCTAGTCTGCTAAACACTAACAGTGATCTTAGACAATTACCCTCAGACTTCATTTCCTCATATAAATTTGGAGTAACAGTGCCTGCATCATAGGGCTGTTGTAGAGATTAAATTGCACATACTTGGTGCCTGGCATATAATAATTATTCAATAACTGCTGGTAATCATAATTATTTATTTAACCGAGTAAGGGCCAATTTTTTACAGGCCTTGTTTTTTATCCCTGGCCACCACCTTTTCTTTAGTTTATATTGAGTGGAAATTGTCTCTTGGTAGCTTTCCTCAATGTTTATCTCGACTTCAGTTATAAGGGGTCAGTTTTGCCTTCTTACATTCATAGTTTGTCTGTTTTTCACGCTTCAAATCAGCTAAACAAATAGACCATTCTATTACCAAGGGATTTCTTTAATCCAACACTCATTTTTCTTTGTCACATTGCAGAAGCAGGAAAACAAAATGATCACCTAGGAAGCATGTGTTTGACAAGTATAAAAAAACCCTGTGTGATTATATTTTCCTAATACAAAAAAAAGAGAATTCTCACTACTTATCTCTTTGAGAGGGAAGGGAGAGTATAATACAAAAGTGTGAAATACAAATAAATCAATTACAAAAAAAAGATTATTTCTAAAAAGAAATTTCAAAGGGATTAAAATGGTTGGAAAAGAGGAGTTAACAGGAAAAAAATGTAGTAAGCATGAAGACAATTCACTATTAAGCCTACAATAAGTGTAGCTGACACTGTTAGTTTTTTCATTTATACTTTTACTTTCCCAAAGATAAGACTATAGATGGTAAGGGATCCAACATGTTGAAGGTGGCAAAGATTTTTTTAAGAGTTAAGGTATCAACTGTTTTTTTGTGTGTTTTCCCCCCAGTTTCTGTTGATTGCAATTTAGAGCCCTTGTCTCTCCACTAGCAGGAAATCTTACAAGAATCAATTATATGATTATCAATTTCTGATTTTTAAAAAGGTGAGGGTTATAACAAAAATGGAGAGAATCAAGGAGTGTGATTAAATAAGCATGAGAGGTAATTAAATAGTAGAAGTCTGAGTCAAATAAATGTTTTGGAACATTGAAAGCACAGTCTATCACAGGCTGTCATGCTGGCCTCTGATGCTGACATGTGCAACTGGTAAGTCACTCTGATATTTAGCTCAGGCAAAATCCTAGAACGCAATGCTCAGCTTTCCTTTGCAAATTTGGTTCTCCTCAAACCTACTGAGCTGTAGGCTCTGGGTCTGCTCTATCCTCCATGCAGCTCCCTACTGAGTGGTCCACCTTTAACCTCAGCTCTGTGGTTAAACAAGTCCCAAATGGTTGGCCTGGCCGTGTGGCAGACTGGCTGGCTCTCAGCTCAGTATGGCCACCCCACCCTAAAAGTGGGAATAATTGCTAGTATTTCTTTCTTTCTTTCTTTCTTTCTTTCTTTCTTTCTTTCTTTCTTTCTTTCTTTCTTTCTTTCTTTCTTTCTTTCTTTCTTT
>NW_005370992.1:1039049-1045877 GCF_000412655.1 Myotis brandtii
TCCTCTCTCTCTCTCTCTCTCTCTCTCTCTCTCTCTCTCTCTCTCTCTCCAAGCAACTTTGTCTCCATGATTAAGCTTTGACTTTTCACCTTTGATACAGAGCAATCTCTATAGGGTGCTCCCCAAAAATGTATATGCACACTTTGAATAATTATAAAAGCAGTGTTTATTAAAATACATTTCATTTTCAAAATTGAGCTATCTGCTGTTCCAGTGTATATACATTTTGGGGACACCCTGTATATTGTATTCTTCATTAGAGCAGTGTGCTATTTTTGTTACCTTCTTCTTAGCTAATACCTGCATCTCAATCTGAAACTCAGAGAATAGAACACATCTAAACACCTGATTTACCTATGTCTCTCACCTTCTTTCCGCTACACATTTTCTGGGGGAAAGGAAACTTTCCTCTCTTTCCAATCTAAATAATTTCATGATATATAACTCCAGACCCAGGCCACCAAGCTCAAGTAGAAATACAGCCCAGTTTCAACAGTTTCTCAAAGAAATAGACTTGTGACATTGCAGCAAAATTTTGATTGTCATCAGCTGAATATTATTCTACAACTTTACATTGTTGATACCTAATACTAAACTCCCACCAGGCACAAGGACAAATTGGTTGAACCAGGGTAAAAGTCATATATTCAAAAAGGCAGTAACAATGTACACATTATTTTGCTATTTCAGACATGCTGAAAGAATATATTCAATAGCTATATGCAATCCCACAAAGCGGTTGTACCAAAATATACTTAAACATTGCCATAATTTTTTTCAAATGTATATTACTTTCAAGGCTTTCTATATCATTGTTTAAACAATAATTTTTACCAACTTCTGTGCTGTCTCTTTCCAGAAGTTAATACACTAATACATCTTTTGAAAAGTATATATTTTAGAGTCAATATCATTAATGCTCTTAGTTCTTAGAATTGGTGCTTACATATTTGAAAAAAATTGATTATTTACGTTAGTGAGATTACCTATGAGAAAATGCTAGAAGATATATCAGTATTGCTGTGCCTTTCGATTTACAGATGCCACCCTCCCCGAAACAACTGTCTGTTCCTGTGTAACTCTGTCTTTCTGTATAAGAGAAATTATCTTCAGCATCCTTAATGTCTTAACTCATTCATACCATATAATTATATTTAATTTATATGACAATTTATCATAATATCTTATTTTTAGAAAAATAATGTGTGGATTTTCCATGTAAAAGCACATACTATATTATTGAACATGAATAAACAAACCAGTACTTTATGTTCTTTTTATATAAATTCACTCTGAAAATTCATTCTTTTCTGGAATTTATCATATTTTAAGGTCTGATAAATATTTTAAGGTCTTTAGTTTCCAATGTAAAAAAAAAAAATTAATTAGCACAATCATTTTCCCTCAAGTAAAATCTCACTTAAAAAAGGGATTTGGGAATCAGTTGTTTCTATGGTAACTAGGAATTCAAGTGGAATTATAACCTGCTGAAATAGGATCCATTTGATCAATCACATGAAAGAAATGTAGGAAAATGCTATCTAAATAGCAATAAAAGGCATCAGTTTTTTTTAAGTGAATTCTTGGGAAATATATCACTTCTTTGTTCATTGTGTTGTGTTCACTTACTATCTAAATAGCAATAAAAGGCATCAGTTTTTTTAAAGTGAATTCTTGGGAAATAATATATCACTTCTTTGTTCATTGTGTTGTGTTCACTTCACTGTTTCAGCCAAATTCCAATATAATACATAGTTTAATTGCAGTAATAGGACTTAGTACATAAAAATAATACATTCATGGTCCAGGTAGAGGTTTGGAGCCCATATTTTATCATTACCTCAGCTTCCCTTGGGGTTCTAAACTCTTACAGCTGTAAACGAAAGGATTGATCACAGAATTAGGAACCTAGTACAATTTTTAACAGTTAAAAATGTGGACAGGCTACTCAAATGCATAGCATTCTAAATGTCTGGAAAAAAAACACTTAGATAATAAGCTTAAGTGAGGCCCTCTCTTCCCTCCTGAAAGTAGGTGGTTGATCCCCCCAAATAGTCTCACAAACCTTTGAGATTCAAGCTTGATGAGATATAAACCTGCAAGAACAGGAGAAATGCCTTACGGACTCTGCCCTGGGAAGAAGTAGGGAATCCAATGTGCTCTGACTTTAATATAAAGGGTCTTGGGTCCTGAGTGTCCTATATGATGAACAATTGGAATAGTATTTTTTTTCTTAAAAAAAAAAAGAAAGAAGGTTAAGTGTGGAGCAAATAGAAATTTTAAAAAAGAGTGAAAAGAACACTGAAAATTCTCTCTCCAAGTTATTTAAATTCTTACTCATATACCTTCATATATAAATTAAGAAACACCCTCACACTTAGACATTTTTTATGAAAACTAAGTTGATTCATCACATCTAGTAAATTCTTACAGATCACATTAATTCTCTATTATGAATTGCTTTTTCAAAGTCTATTTTTTATTTTAGATACTTTATTTTAATATTAAATAAAATTTAGATTTAAGAAAAGTGCTGCTCAATAGTTCATTTTCTTCTTCCATATGAAAAGAGGTCTACATCTAGTTTATTAGCTATTCAACTAAACATAACAATGTCACCAGTCTTAGGATGGTATTGTGAAAATTAGATATTTATGAGAAAGATTTATAAACTCCAAAGGCAAAATAATAATAATTATTATTATTATAATAACATAACTGACAATATTATCTTGGTTGTGTGATGACATCTATTAGTTTTGGACAAAAGCAAATAGAAATCAAATATATTACATTTTTATTTTATAAACAAATACACCAATTTTAAATCTCAATTTAAAACTGCTCAGATTCAAGTAGTCAAGAACTAAAACTTTATTTTTAACACTCATACTCTAATGCTATCATCCTTTGAGCTGGCAGATAATCTTGCCCCACAGATACAAACCATTGGTATAGAAGAGATTGTGCCACAGTTCTGTGTGTCACAGAAGGCCAAATAATTGAACGACATGGGACTGATACTCAGGTTACTGCAAACCATTTCTTATCACTGTCTTGAAAGTACGCAGGAGTTTAGAGTGTTTGCACAGCTTCCTAAGATAACCTTTTTTTAAACAGCTTTTCATCTAATCCACCTAGAGCTATTATGCAACCAGCCTCTCTCATTTTACTGACTCCCTCTCAACTGCCAATGTAGTGAACACTTTGTTCCAGTTGTCTAGATAGATATTTTTCTTATCTAGGAGAAAAAGCTACACATATGCAGAAGCTTCTTCAAGATAGTACTTTTATACTATACTCCAAATTTCCTCCTTCACTTTTGCCTTATCCACAAATTCTATGCTTTCCAAGAGATTCAGCATTTAGAATATAAAAAAAAGTAGAAGGGTTTAAATCTACTTCTCATTTCCTTCCTACCAAATACTTTCCATAGAGCACTACAGAATATAATCTTCTAACTGCATGAAAATAAGTTTTTTATGAAGGTAAATGTACAAAGAGAAACAATATATGTAGTTCATATGATCACCTATACAGGTAGTTTAAATATATAAACACCTTGAGCAAATTTGCTTTCTGTTTGTATCAAGTACAATAGGTTAGATTACCCTGATGTGAAAAATACTCTTTCAAACTTGGTGGCTTCAAACTTTTTTTTTTCCGAGGGGGGGCATTGTTTTGTTGTTTTCATTCATTTTATTGAAGGTTATCTAAGAAGTCTTTCTATATCGCTGCTGGCCTCACTCTGGGACCTGGGCTGGTGTAGCAGCTGCTACTAGAAAGTGCTGGTTGTTGTAACAGAGGGAAAATAAAAGGTCTTGAATTGCCAGTGACATATACTGTCATAGAAATGAAACAAGACTCAAAATTATTTGACTGGTGTAAATCAACCAAATTGTTTCTTCCAAATCAAAGAACTTGCCAAGAAGGCAAATAAATATTTACTAGTACAATTAGCCTGAAATGTTACCACTGTTCTGTCCATTAGTGTTAAATGCATTTTCATGTTTGTCTTTGTCAAAAAACAAAATCGCCCTAACCGGTTTGGCTCAGTGGATAGAGCGTCGGCCTGCGGACTCAAGGGTCCCAGGTTCGATTCCAGTCAAGGGCATGTACCTTGGTTGCAGGCACATCCCCAGTAGGGAGTGTGCAGGAGGCAGCTGATGGCTGCTTCTTTCTCATCAATGTTTCTAACTCTCTATCCCTCTCCCTTCCTCTCTGTAAAAAATCAATAAAATACATTTAAAAAAAATCATTTAATGAGAGTATTTAAAAATAGAGTGAATAATTTTGGTATCCACTAATTCTCCAAAATTTTTAGACCAACCTAAAAATTGGCAACTTAACAAATCAAACAGTTTGAAAATTGAGGACTGCTCTTCTTTAACATCACTCAACAAATTTTCCAAAAACTTTGAGTTTATTTGGAAACTACTGTGCAAATTTGCCTTGGATACACCGTGAGTAAACAAAGGCTGACCTTGTCACCAAGGAGTTTAAAATATAATCGAGTTGAAAACCTACATGAATAACTCTTACCCTGCAATTTCAATAAAACTACCCCTGTTAAAGTAAAAAACAAAACCTACTAATGTTATATTCAGTAGTTAATTCCTAGTGCTTTTGGTAGTAGACTTCTCTTTAACTTGTAACATAGCATTGTGATTACTTCTCTCTTTAAGAACCACCCTCTACTCCACACCCTCCACTCCACAACACCTGTTCCTTCTCTTTTAATACATTTCTTTGGAGGTTTACAAGTTAATTTCTTTCAGTTGCACTATTTCTTTGACCTCAGACTTCTTTACTCAAGCATCCTATTACCACTTGTACCTAAAAGAAACCTCAAAAGTATCATGCCCCAAATTTTACACTGATTATTTTCTCACCAAATACATCTTTCTCTTGCGTTGCCAATTTCATTAAGAAACATCATCATTTCAGTTGCTACCCCAACTTGCTTAAAGTCATCTTTTTCTGGTCTATAAATATCACACACTTCAAAATCCTCATCCATCAGAAAATTTTATCAGCCATAAATTTAACAGAATTCAACTACTTCTTATTACCTTCATCACTGAGAAAAATAATAGTCTAATGTACTACCATTTCTTATTTCAATTTATACAAATGCTGTTTGGCTTATATATTGCAATTTTGCACCAACTTCATAATTAATTTCTTTATGTGAAAAAGTATTGAGTGGTGATTGTACATATCAAGCTTAGAGTTAATAATTTAACTTTTTTATTAGTCCTTTATGGAATGCTTGCTATATGAAAGGAACTGGACTAGGAATGGAAGTGACAAATCTATGCCATTAAAGATTGCATAGGGAGGCTCAATTATTTTTACTGTCAGAATACTTTTGTCATGCTCTTGTTTTTAAAAAAATATGTTTTTATTCTGTTTCATAGATTCTCATAGTTTTTCTAATTATATAATGCTTCCAAAAAATAATGAAAAATAACTTTCAAAAAATCTGATTTCAAGCTCATTTCTTCTCTGACCCTCTCACTAATTTCACAGTAGAATACTAGCATTATACTGTATACAATGAAGCCTCTCCCATTAGTTAATAGTTTCAAATGCAAATTCAAACATTTGTTTTAAGTCAATATATTATTTTAAACATTTTGTGATAGAATGAATTCCATCATGTAATTGTTACTTTTAAAAATAGATGAAGAACAATAGTTTCACCTTTGGATATAATTTACTCAGAAACCCACTGAAGTCTGAAAGTTTTTATTTGAAGTGTATTATATGAATGGGGATAACATAATAGATTAAGTAAATTAAAGACAAATGATAGTTCAATATAATTTAAATGAATAATTTTCCTACGTATTGGTAAATTTAAACTAGAAGGAGATCCCTCATGCATTTCTGAGATAGGACTTAAAAAATAAATTTAAGTTCTATCATTTTGAAATATTTCTTTATTAGATGCTAGTGGCCCAGTGCACAAAATTTGTGCATTGGGGGGGGGGTCCCTCAGCCCGGCCTGCAATGACACCAGCATCCCTAACCTCGGCCTCCAGCCCGAGGCCCCTCCCCTCCCTCTGCATGGCCGGGACGGGGATGCTAGGCTCATGTCGCCAGGGCAACGCTGCCAGTGTCCTGCCCTGGCCACTATAGGTGCCTTCATCTTTGTCGTGGAGTGACAGTTAATTTACATATTACTCTTTTATTAGATAGGATAAGTGTAAATACAAATACCCAGATATAGGTATTTTTGTAATCCCAAGTACCAAGGCAGAATTGATATTTTTGGGGTGGTTCAGCTCAAGAAATTCTTATGTCAACACTAAATTGTATATACTCATCAAAGTTTTAGCTATGCATTGCTACAGTGACCAGTCCAGTACTGATGCTATGTTGAAGGGTGCATTTGAGTTACTTGTGCATTTTTCCATTGACTCTTTTGGAAATAAATATGCACTCCAGGTGTGAACTTCAAGATCACTTCCTTAGATGACCTTCAAAAAAAGGAATGGGGTTTAGGGCTGACAATTCTCTCTTGATGTACAGCTTGTCTTTTCTTAATCTCTGGGAAGCTAAGGTGTTATCATGGCAGCTCTATAAATTTATATTTATTTACAACATTAAGAAAATCCTATGGCTCAATCCCAGTATTGATGTCTCAAGGACAGTTTTCCTTTCCTATTTTTTTCTATGTGAGTTGTAACAATCTCAAACAATAGCCCATGCAGAAATACTGTAGTTATCTGATCATTTTTTAGCACTTTAATGAAGTTTAAATACACAAACAATGAGGAGGAAAATGGAGTCAATTATCCAGATAATTTATTTATTATATAA
>NW_005370992.1:1046001-1076612 GCF_000412655.1 Myotis brandtii
ATCCAGATAGTATATTTATTATATAAATTATAATATAGTTATATATATTCTCTTTTTCTACTTGTCAGGTGCCTGAAATAAAGCAAAAAATAAAAAAAATAGTAAAACCTTTTGTGTTCAAATTCTCATTTGATTCACTGAGAATTTATTTTTTCAAATTCTTTTGAAATATATTGTCTTGCCCGATTAAAGAGAAGGATGCCTTTTTTTGTTAACTGAAGAATCAATGAATATTTCAAAAGTGAGAAATAAATATGAATATTTCATTCTTATACTTTAAAATGGAAAAATTCTGCATTGATTTTTAACAAAACTTTCAACTTGGACTAGCAGTAAGCTTCATATTTGGTATTTGTACTTCAATTTTTAAAGATATTTTCAGCAATGCTTTTAGTTTATTTCTACATTCTAATGAAACATATTGGCAAATGTTATGAAGAAATATGACCTCTCTTGACCAAATAAAACATTTCTGGAAAGTAAAAGGCTTATTCTTTCAATGTGATTTAAAATGTTGTGTGCCAATTTCTGATAATACAAAGAATAATACCAGATAGATTAAACTCATGAGCTTTCTACTTGCAAAGGAAATCTCTGCCAAGAAGAAAATTCTGCTCATGGCTGAGAAATGTGTCTTATGGGAGGAAAGTACAGTGTAGTTTGCTTCCATTTCTAAAACATGCATTTCTAATATGCTGCTGAAGGGTAAAATATATCTCCCAGTGGAACATGACATGATTCTCCTCATTCCATTGCTCAATAGATTTTTTTAATACAACAATCTTAAAATTTATTATTTAAGTCACCTGTAATTTGAGTAAACTAGGCATGTGCTAAGACACATCAAAGTATGAATAAATACAGGAGAATCTTTATAAGCAAGTTAGAAATAAATATAAAAACAATGACTAATATTATGGAAGCTACCAATAATTAAGGTTTTTCATTTTTCAATAAAAGAAAATCAATGGCAAAATATTGTTATTAGAACATTACAATTTATTTTCTTCAAATGGAAGACAATAGACACAATCCACTAATTTAAAAAATATAGATTATAAGGGGAGGTATTAAAAAGCATTATGGCCACTCCGGTTTCAGACCCAATCTGAAAAGAGTTTGTATGTAGTTATTTCCACCATTATGATAAGAGAAACTTAAACAAACTAAAAATAATTACTTTTATTGGTCTCATCAGAAGACTGATTGCTGTTACTAAAATGTGAAGATAGATGATTCCATGGTCAAAGACAAGATCTGCTCACCTGGAGCAGAAAGTGCTAGAGTCATAAACTGAGAAATTAGACTTCAATAGTAAAGGAGAAATAAAGACTTTCTCATATCCTGAATGAAATACAAACACAAAATCTTTAGGGACAAGAAAAATTATACCAGTAAACATACAGACCTACATAAAAAAGAAAGAGCATCGAAAAAGTAATAAATGCAGAAAAAATAATAATTTATTTTATTTATTTTTTTAAAAAAATGTATTTTTATTGACTTCAGAGAGTAAGGGAGAGGGGGAGAGAGACAGAAACATCAATGATGAGAGAGAATTATTCATTGACTGCCTCCTGCATGTCCCACACTGGGGATGGAGCCGGCAATTTGGGCATGTGCCCTGGACCAGAATCAAACCCGACTTTTCAGTCTGCAGGCCAACACTCTATCCACTGAGCCAAACTGGCTAGGGCTTATTTTCCTTATTCTTAATCTAAAAGATAATTGTTTAGACAAATATTGGTAACAAATGTATTGAATGATTACAGCACCTACTAAGTGAAATGAATGACAGCAATATCATAAGTGACTATAGGGAAGAAGTAGAACATTGTTATGGGATAACTATACTACATATGAAACAAAGTTGGATTTAGATTAATTATAAATGTATATTGGAAAATTAAAAGCATAATCCATATGCTAAGAGAGGAGATAAAACAAAATACAAAACTTTTCAATTAAAACCAAAGAAGGGCAGAAAATGAGGGGACAAAAAAGAAAAAAAAAGCAACAATAAGAAAATGGCTAAAAATATGGCAGTTATTAAGCTAACTGTATCTCTAGTCATTTTTTCTGTTAAATGACTCAATATAGCAGCTAAAAGACAGATAGTCAGAGTAGATTAATATATACATGAGTGTATATATATTATATAAGAAAGCAATTTTAAATATAAAGTAATAGTTTAAAAGTAAAGTGATAAAGAAAGGTATACCATCCTAATAGTAATCAAAAGAAAGCTGGCAGAGGCATGTTAATTTCAGACATAGAAGTCCTCATAACAAAAAAATTATCAGGGATAATGATAGGCATTATTAAATGAGAAAGGGGTATATTCTCCAAGAAGACATAATAACCCTAAATTTGTATGCACCAGACAACAGCATGGTAAAAATTCATGAGTAGAAATCCAATATAATTAAAAGGAATAGACAAATTCACTATGATATTTGGAAGCTTCAAAACTGCTCTGTCAGTAACTGATAAATGAAGCATGCAAAAATTAGTAGAATATAGATGATTTAATCACCTATTAATCAACTTGATCTAACTTACATGTAAGGAATACTCCATTCAACAATAGGAAAATATACTTCTTTCTCAAGGTCACATGCAACATTAACCAAGACAAACTACATTTGGGGTCAACATATACCTTAGCTAATTTTTAAAGATGGAAATAGCCCTAGCTGGTTTGGTTCAGTGGATAGAGCTTCAGCCTGCAGACTGAAGGGTCCCAGGTTCGATTCAGGTCAAGGGCATGTACCTTGGTTGTGGGCACATCCCCAGTAGGGGGCGTGCAGGAGGCAGCTGATTGATGTTTCTCATCGATGTTTCTAACTCTCTATCCCTCTCCCTTCTCTGTAAAAAAAATCAATAAAATATATATTTTTTTAAAAGGATGGAAATAATCTAAAGTTTGTTCTGAGACAACAATGGAATGAACTAAACTAGAAATCAATAACAGAAAGATACCTGAAAGATTTATAAATATTTGGAAACTTAAAATAACTTTTCTAGGAGGTAATCAACCAAAGACCTTGTATGCATATATACATAACCCATGGACACAGACAATAGGGAGAGGGAACCTATGTAATACTTTCAACAATAAATAATTATTTTAAAAATAAAATAAAGACATACACAGCTTTCAAAAACAAAAAATAAAAACACTTTTCTAAATAACCCATAGGTCAAAAGTCTCAAATATTTTTTAAAATAAAGTAAATGAAAGTTAAAACACAACATATCAAATATTATAAAGATGCAGTGAAAGCAGCATGAAAGAGAAATTTATATCATTAAAGGCATATATTAGAAAAGAAATATGGTCTAAAATCAATAACATAAGAATTCACCTTACAGCAAGGTAAGCATAAATCAAGCAAAAGAAAAGATATAACAAAAATTAGGGCATAAACAAATACATTTAGAAATAGAACAACAAAGAAATCAATAAAATTAAAATGTGAATATTTGAAAAGTTAAATAAAATTTATAAACCTCTGCCTAGGCTATTTAAAAAAAGTGAAGACATAAATTTATAAATATAGAGGAGGGTCATTACTACTGATTTCATGGGTATTTAAAAAATAATAAAGGGATACTACAAACCACTCTGCCAACAATTTTGATAACTTACATGAACCAGTCTAATTTTTTAGGCCCAGATGAGTCTTATGGTGAATTCTACCAAACATATAACAGAATGAATTCTCCAAAATCTTTGTAGTAAAGAGAAGCAAAGGAAATATTTTGTACCTCATTGTATGAGGTCAGCATTACCCTACTACCAAATCCAGATAAAGACATTTCAACAAAAGGAAATTTATAGACATGAATATACATGCAAAATTCTCAACAAAATATTAGCAAAGCAAATCCAATAATGTCTAAAAAAGTCACATAACCACAATGAAGTGGGATTAATTCTAGTTATGCAAGATTATTTCAACATTTAAAAATCAATGTAATTCACCACATCAACTGCCTAATGAAATAAAGCATGTGATCATGTAAATTGATATGAAAAAGCAGTTTAAAAGATCGAACACCATTTGTAACTAAGCATTCTCAGCAGAGGAATAGAGAACTTCTTTAATTTAATAAAATACCACAGTAATATATATCGTCTGTCTATATAAAACCCTAATATGCAAATAGACCAAATGGTGGAACAACCGAACAACTGGTCGCTATGGCCACCAGCAGGCACACGTGGAACATGCGGGTGTTGGCAGTAGGTGGCAGAGCATGGAACATGGTGGGCGTCGGCTGTGGCAGGATGGTGGAGCAGGTGAGTGAAGGCACCAGACCAAGGCAGGGCACCAGTAATTATTGAAAATTCTTCACTCCCACACCCTGCAGTCCTGGCCAGCGCTCACACCTGCTGCAGGCGCCAGGCTCCGGCCCTGATCACTTGGCGCTGTCAGCAGGTGCAAGTGGCAGCTGCCAGCCCCGATTGCCCCATAGGGCTTCTCCACCTCCCCCTGCTCCTGAGGGGCAATCGAGGCCAGCAGCCACCTCTCGCACCCACTGCAGACGTTGGTCTCGCTTGCACTTGCTGCCAGCATCAGAGGTGGCGGGAACAGGGCTGCTGGCAGACAGGGGACCAGGAGCCATGGCAGGAGGGGCTGGGAAGGGTACAGAGGATGGGCTGAGACCCGCCCCTGTGCCCACCGCAGCTTCGCGGCCCACAGTTCCTTTCAAGGTACATGAATTTGTGTACTGGGCCCCTAATATACTAGGGTCCCAGTGCATGAAATTCATGGAATGGTAGGGTCCATAGTGGCTGCTGGCTACTAGCCGGGGCCTCTCTCCCTTCCCCTGGCTGGCCCTGCCCCCTGGTCAAACTCCCAGATGAACTCCTGGTTGATGGGACAATTTGTATACTATACTTTTATTATATAGGATAATATATTTTTATTGATTTCAGAGAGGAAGGGAGAGGGGGAGAGAGAGATAGAAACATCAATGATGAGAGAGAATCATTGATCAGATGCCTCCTGCACTCCTCCTACTGGGGACTGAGCCCACAACCCAGACACATGCCCTGAGCAGGAATCAAACCTCAACCTCCTAGTTCATAGGTCGGCACTCAACCACTGAGAAACACTGACCAGGCCACAGTAATATATTTAATGAAGGTTTATCTGCATGATCTTTCCTAAGATTAGGAAAAAGTATATTCTATCTCATCACTCTATTCAATGCCATACTGGGCATCCAAGCTAGTGTAATAAGATTTAAAAAAAAAATGAAATGAAATAAATGGTATACACATTGAGAAGGAAGGAATAAAACTATTTTTCATAAATGATATAGTTGCTTTATAGACTATCCAAAAGAAACAGCAACTGCAACAACAAAAACAAAACAAACAAAAAACTCTAGGAACTAACAAACAAGGATAGAAAAGTCAAAGGTTACAAGTTTTAACATACAGAAGTTACTTTCCAATGTATTTACAATGAATATTTGGAATTTGAAACTTAAAACAGAAAAATAATATATAATAACACCAAACATTAAATAGTCAGATAGAAATCCAATCAGAAATACAGCATATTTATATACAGAAACAATTGAAAGCTAATCCATGGTGAGTTGAAAGATAATATTGTTCAAATACCAATTCTTCCTAACTTGACCTATGGATTCAATGCAATTCTGATCAAAATCCTAAAAAATTCTCTGATAAAGACAAACTGATTTTAAATTATATAGGAAAGGCACACATTTAGAATAGCCAACACAGTGCTGGAAAAGGAAAACAAAATTGGAGAACTAATGCTACCCAAGAGGTAACACAATGCTCCAAGGAAAACATACACACTATGATTGCGATAGGTCAAAAGGACACAGGAACAAACTGAAATGTACCCAAACTGAAATAATTTAAGCAATAACAAACAGAAATGCAGTAGTGTTAGATTATAACCTAAAGTATAAAATCTTCAGAAGTCCATCCTATCTAATAATAGACAAACATGGTAATTAACCATACCTCCGCTATGCTTCCCATTGGCTAATCAGGGCGATATGCAAATTAACTGCCAACCAAGATGGCAGCCGGCAGCCACACAGCTGAAGCGAACAGGAGGCTTTGTTGCCCCGGCGATGGAGGAAGCCAAGGTTCCCCGCCTGCCGAAGCCGGGCTCTGAGCTGCACTCTAAGAAACAATGTTTCAATTATAGAAGCTAAACAAACCCCAGATACCTGCTTTCAGCAGCCGAGGCCTCAAGCTGGAGCCGGCCTCAGAGCTAAAGCTGGCTCTCAGCTCCAGTGACAGCCATAGAAGGTAAATAAATCCCAGAATAAAAGAAAAAAAGGAGAGGTTGGGAGCTTCAGTCGCCCACCAGCCTGAAAACGGCCCTCAGCCCCTCACCCAGACTGGCCAGGCACCCCAGTGGGGACCCCCACCCTGAAGGGGGTGCGACCAGCTGCAAACAGCCATCAGCCCCTCACCCAGGCTGGCCAGGCACCCCAGCGGGACCCCAACCTTGATCTGGGACACCCTTCAGAGCAAACCAGCCGGCCCCCACCCATGCACCAGGCCTCTATCCTATATAGTAAAAGGGTAATATGCAAACTGACCCTAACAGCAGAAAGACTGGGAATGACTGGTCACTATGACACACACTGACCACCAGGGGGCAGACGCTCAATGCAGGAGCTGCCCACTGGTGGTCAGTGCGCTCTCACAGGGGGGAGCAGCTTAGGCCTGCTCCCCGCTGGCAAGTGGACATCCCCCAAGGGCTGCCGGGCTGCCAGAGGGATGTCTGATTGCCATCTTAGGCCCAATCCCCTGGGGAAAGCCAGCAAGTGGTCATCCCCTAAGGGGTCCCAGACTGCGAGAGGGCACAGGCCGGGCTGAGGGACCTCCCCCCCACCCGAGTGCACAAATTTTTGTGCACTGGGCCTCTAGTACTAAATAAAATAATAAGTAAGGAGGGGAGAAGTGATCAGTCTCCCATGAGAATAATGCCACTAATTTATGTAGGTACTCCTCTCTCAAGGAGTAAAAGCATAACTCCCCATACCTTAAGTGTGGTCTGGACAAATTGATTTTCTTCCAAAGAATACAATATGCAAATGGAACAGTAGTTACCCTTATAAAAACTACCTTAGCTGTGCATTAAAGGTTAGCATTCATAGTGATAAATCATGTTGGTAGTATGTACCACTGTGATGAGAATGGCACTTTACCTTGGTGGTCCTTTTACCAAGAACATATGCCACTAATCTGGTTGGAAGAAAAACAACAGACAAATCCCAACAAAGAGACGGTCAATGAAAGACTTGTCCATACTCAAAACTGTTAAGTTTATCAAAAACAAAGAAAGTCCAAGAAATAATCACAGGCCCATACCAGTGTGGCTCAGTTGGCTGAGCTTCATCTCATACACTGAGAGGTAGTTAGTGCACATGCCTGGGCTGCTGGCTCGATCCCCAGTTGGGGGCATGCAGGAGACAGCTGATTGATGTTGCTCGCTCATAGATGTTTCTCTCGCTCCTTCTCCCTTCTTTTCTCTCTACAATCAATTAAAAATATTTTTTTTTAAATAAAGAAACTGTCACAGAGAAGAGGAGCATAAGAGAGATAACAATTAAATGTAATGTCTCATCATAAATAAGATCCTGGGACAGACATATGACATGAAATAAAAACTAAGGTAATCTGAATAAACTATGGACTTTAGTTAATAATTTATCATATATTTGGTTTATTAATTGTGAAAACTTGAGATAAAATATGACAATGTTAATAACAGGGGAAACTAAGTTTGGTGTATATGGGAACTCTGTAGTATTTTCACTATGTTTCCCTAACTCTAAACCCGTGGTCGGCAAACTGTGGCTCGCGAGCCACATGTGGCTCTTTGGCCCCTTGAGTGTGGCTCTTCCTAAGCCTTAGGAGTACCCTAATTAAGTTAATAACAATGTACCTACCTATATAGTTTATGTTTAAAAAATTTGGCTCTCAAAAGAAATTTCAATCGTTGTACTATTGATATTTGGCTCTTTTGACTAATGAGTTTGCCAACCACTGCTCTAAACTGTTCTAATTTTTTTTAGTCTATGAAACATTTTTTTTTACCTTATCCCTCAAATTTTTTCTATAAGAATCAACACTAATGCTAGGAATAAAATAAAAGCCTACTCAATTCAACCTAAAGTATGCCTCATGATATTAATGGTTACTTATAAAACAAAATAATCAAGTCTTATTTAGTATGTGCTAATTTAGTTTTTCCTATTTTACCATAGAAAGACTATAAATATAGAAATAGAGAAAATAAAGTTATTTTTTATTTATTTCAACACCTCACCATATTTAAAAATAAAACATTATACCAAGATTGCATTCCTTAGTTCTGTCATTAATTGCATTTGAAACCAATATTTATATTGAATTTTCAAAGAACAAATTTTCAGGCTATCTCCTTAATAATGGGATTTTTAAAATTATAATAGTGGTTGAAGATTTCAGCTTGTCTCATACTAATGGTCTGAAAAAATGAAATCTACTGTTCATATGCAACTTTGATAGCTTAGAAGCAAGGTGGTAATTTAGTCATTACATATACCCCTATGTTTACTAAGATGGTACTATCCATCATAAATACAAACATCTTCTTTTTATACTTATATTCAGGATGGAAAAATTATATCATTGGAGAAATGTTTTCAAATGTAACTAAAAGTAATGGAATGCAATCTAGTTTTCCATTTTGACTCTTATATAACCCTATCTACCCTGAAGAAAAGTTTTCTCTTTTCATATCTCTCCCCAATAATACATATTTATAGAAAATATGAAAGTTTGCCTTCCTCTAAACTTCTTAGAATTCCCTTAAGCAATGGCATAAACTAAGTACTTGAATTCCAATAGACTCTTTTATATGAGAAATTGTGAAGTACAAAAGACTTTGAATCAAAAATCAATAATACTGGTTTTTAAGACTAAATCCACATGATTATAATACTAAAACCATGTTATATGTTTATTGATTTTAGAAAAAATAAGTAGATTGGACAATGTGAGTTGAAATATCATAGTATTAAATATTTTTTAAAAAGAAACTGCCAATATGTAACAAATGTTCTGAATATTAACATATTGGAAGTAAAGTATCAATGACCTTGAAAAACACACACTAGATTTGAGAAACCAATGGGGCAGAGTGATTAGATATTCTCCCCAACTCAGTGATTTTCTGTTTTTTTCTAAAATAAAAATATCTCTAAGCTGTTCTTTTGTAAGTGAAAGCTAATTGCATTTGCCTCTTGAGAATGGCATTAATCATCTAATTGAATTGTTATATACTTATATAAGAAGAGAATATGAATAAAAGCTTGCACCATGCCAATTCATAACAATAGGGATTCTAACATCTTATTTTCTCCCTCATGCAAATTTGTTTCTGGGCCAAGAAATGAATAACAGAGTTTTGAATACATATCATGCACACACTTTTCTTTTTTAGAAATAATATTAAAGAATTTGGGAGGTTATTGATAGACGAAAACCACACAGTACTAAAAAAATGGAGATTCTTTATTTTTACATTACAAATGGTAGACTATATTGAGAGCATAAGCAGACTAATTTATAGGTATCATAATATTTATACTGGGATATTTTCAGATGTGGGAAGAAAACAACGTGTTCTATTTACCTGGTCTAAATGGCTGGGAAAAGGTAATAGCCAACGAACATATATGCACAATCCATAAACATAGATAGCAGTGTGGTGATAGCCAGAGAGAAGGGAGTGGGGGCAGAGGCTGGGTGGAGGTGGGCAAAGGTGGGGGATAGGGACATATGTAATAGTATCTGTAATAGTGTCAACAATAAAAATAAAGTAAAAAAATAATAAATAAAGTTTCCTCACATAGAAAAAATAAAAGATAAATGGCTGGAAATAAAATTAAAAAAAAAACACTGTTATTTTAGACTGCAATGCAATAGCTGATACAGGGTTTTGTTATATCTTTTTTCTTTATAAAACATGTTCGTCAAACTATTTGTTAGCCACAATTTGATCAGTGGCAATTATGGCATCATCAGTGTTTTATTAAGGAAATAATTAAATTACTATTAAGAGGACTCCAACAAAAAGAGAAAAGATAGATAGATAGATTGATTGATTGATTTAGGACTAGAAAGTGAAGGGGAAAAGTAGGAGAATATGGCCTACTTGATCTCAAATGGATAAAACATTTTCAGGTAGAAATAATACTTTTTCTGTAATGACATTATTTCTGTAATGTCAATCAGTCAAGAAAGGTAAAGTAACATGAACACCTGAGATTTGACCATTGGACTTTGGAGGTCATATCTCTGGAACCCCCTACATAGGAGTGGAGGCAAAAGCCTGATTGGAGTGTATGTAAGAGACAATAGTATTTAGTAATAGGAGGCAAAAGTTTATTCCACCCAATCAATTGAGAAGTGTTTCTGGAAGAGGAGGAGAGACATGGGCCAGTATCTAAAGTAGAATCAAAGTCAATGATTATAAAAAGATAAGAATAATACCATGGTTCCGTGTTCATAAGAATGATCTGGAAGAGAAGGTAAATTTGATGCTGTGGACCCACATGGTCAAATTTACCTTCTTTTCTCAGTCATTAAAATTGCTGCAGTGATCTCCTTTAAGAGGGTTCACAAGAATGAAATTTAGTGTAATTTATGTAGATAAACAGAAGAGAGGTCCCAAACTGTGATTAGAGAGGCTGGTGGTGGGTGTTATGTGGTGGTGGTAATTTGTAGTTCTCTCCTGTTTGCTTCACTTCCTTAGCAAGTATGCCCTTGGAGTGAATGTTGGAGTGGAAATATTGGCCATTTGAGGAGAGAGAAGGTACTAAAGCTATGCTTTAGCAGAATTAGAGAATGATTGACCAGAGAAATACAGTATGATTGCCAGGCTACATTAATTTTTTTGATTATCACTTAATTTAGCTAATTTGTGACATTTAAAAACTATGGATGATATTTTAGGGATATATATTCTCTCATTTTCTCCTGAGTAAATTACAGCTGAGCTAACACAGTGGCAAAAGAGAAAAAAGCAATATAGTTTTGTTTGTTTGTTTTTTTGTAAAATGTTAAGATGTTAAGGAAATAACATTGTGCGTTTCACTTTAAGAAAGCAAGCTTGTCTAAATTAAATTCTAAGTAATTTATGTGGGATTCCAGATACTTTATTAGAAGGAAGTAAGATCTCATTGGAATTTTATAGTTATGTCTGCATGGAGCCAATCCAGAAAATTCAAGCAATAGAACTTATTTATATAGTAGAGCTAGTTTATAAACAACCCTTTTTAAAATGTCTGCATAAACTTCTTAGATAATTTGAGAATGTTTTACTACAGAAATTTTTCTCTGATAAACTTAATAGGAGTGAATACAAATGGGTTCTTATAAAAGGAAAGCCATAAAGTTTATATATGTCCTACCTGTTGCACAGATTAATTACGTCACACTAGAAACATTGTGTTGCATTTACATTCCCTTAATATATCCTGGAAGGCTCTTCACATTTTGCATAATGATAGTGCTGACCATAAACAGGGGGCATATTCTTTTCCCAATTACTTTATGTTTTTAATAGTATATTTTATTAAGCTCCTGGGGAAAAGATTTATTTGAATATTTCTCTTATAGCATGTATGTGTATTGAAATATTTGAGTGGCTTATTTTCCTCTCTTTAATGTTACCTATTTACATTTTGGCTATTTTGTGGTGTTCAATTGCTTTTGGTAATAAGGATTCACAGCAGTATTTTTCTGATAATGGAAAGTCAAGTTGAAATTATAGGAAACCAAGAATTAGAACTGAGAAAGTTAGTAGCCCTCCTATTGAGATGAATATTAAAGTTAATTTTGTATGTCAAGATGTAATCATGCAACCTACCCTAAATTCATTATTTTATGAATAATGGAACCATAAAATTTTATAGTGCAGAGATGTAAACAATTTACCTATTTATCCTTAGTTAGCAATGAGATATCTATTCTCAAAACTTATTTTTAGAAGAATAAATTCACATGTTCTTAAAATCACATTTTATATATGTTGACACCTACCTTCACTATGAATCAAAGCAAAAGGATGTAGCCTGGTTAAGTGGCCTATTCAACACAGATGTACAGAGGAGAAATTATAAACATGAGCAACTTGCTTTCTTGGCCTGCACAATTTTCTTATTCAACAATTACCCACAAGGAGAATCAGAAAGCACTGTTAAGTAGCATTGGCAAACAAATCATACAACAATGCAATATGCCCACTGTCTCTGATCTGGTGTCTGAGTCATATTGTCTGTTTTAATTGGGCATCATGTGCACACTATTATAAGCTATTGTTATGGATTGACTCAGCGAGATAGACCACTGACTTAGAATTTAAATTTAAGAGCCTTTATTAAGCTGGCCAGCAGACTACAGTTACAGCACCCTGCCGAAGCAAAGGATGAACTGCAGCGCTGACTACAGAAGTTACATTTTATTATTAAATTTTGTGGAGGCCCAGAGTTACAGGGTTACATTTTATTATTAAATTTTGTGGAGGCCCAGAGAAAAATGTGTCTTTCAAATTCTGGGCCCCCAATATGGAGGAAACTCTTTTTATTTATACTTTTTCCAGTCTTTTGTCTCCCAAATTTGGAATGAGACTTCCGGGCCTTCTGAGAAAGAAGGCCTGCGTGCTGGGAAGAGGCCATGAGACCATATCTCAAGGCCTGGCCTGATGTCAGTACCTTCCTATCTATGTGTTTTAGGAACAGACAGCACAGCATGACCCGTCTGGCCAAAGTGCCAGATATGCAGCCCAGCACACTATCTTCTGATATTTCCAGAATGTTCCGGGCAATTTGATTCTGGGTTAGAATCTGATTATGAGAATGCTCCTAAGACACTTAGAAGGTAAAAAAGAAAGACATGGACTGTGTCTCTGGAGACAGCTGCAGGCAGACGTGTGAACAAATGTGTAGTTTACTAGAGCTCCAGAACCACTGTATTCTTGCATGTTGAGTTGCCTTATACAATTATCAAAAGAAATAGGGAGGAGAAAGATGGAGAAGCTACCATCGATGTTTTCACTTACAGAAACAGAATAGGTTTTGCATGAATCTGAAGAACATCTGTAGGTTTTCCACAAAAGCCTTGCCTTACCTGGCATATGTAGGTCTCTCTGCACCAGAATTGCAGTCACAGACCAAAAGACAGTTTGACTTATCCCATTGATTGCTTCCACCTTAGGGTGTGGAGTTGCAAATATCAGCAAGGTATCTAGCATTTCCCTCATTTGGCATGTGAGGCAGCCAGAGTTATTGTTCTGTCTTGATCAGTAACAACCCTATCATTGCAAATATTGAGAGACTCCCCAGACAACTCAGCCTGAAATGAAAGCAGATTGTCAGCAACTCTTTGTCTTCTCGCATTTGATTTTCATAAAAATAATGTTCTTCAGAGCAGGTGTCTCTAACCTTGAAGATGCTTTAATGGGGTGAAAAAAACATACTGAAACATCTATTTAATTATATTTTAATCTTCTTTAATTTCAATTTTTATTTGTTTTATAATTAACATATCTTACTTCTAATATTATGTAACTTACAGAATACAACATAAATATGCATACATTCTAAATGTAAGTGTTGCTGCTATTAATCACAATCAACAGTGTTTGGAAACAATAGGCTTAAACTATATTATATATTATCAACTTGGAAAAGAAAGCTATTGGTATTAAAGTGTGGTTTTTTTTCTAATTTTCTTTCTGTGATTTACAAATATGACATATGTATAAGATTAAATAAAGTCAAAGAGGTGGGATCCTCATCAGATAAGACAGGTGTTCTTATAAGAAGAGGAAGAGATGCCAGAGCTCTCGGTCTCCAGGAGCATAGTGTGTGTACACATTAAGAAAGCACTGAAGAAGTTCTTACCATTTGCGACAGCATGGATGAACCTGGAGAGCATTATGCTAAGTAAAATAAGCCAGTCAGAGAAAGATAAATATCACATGATCTCACTCATTTGTTGAATATAATGAACAACATAAACTGATGAACAAAAATAGAACCAGGGTCACAGAAGCATCAAACAGACTGTCCAACCTATGAGGGAAGGTGGCGGGTAAGGGGGTAAGAGATCAACCAAAGGACTTGTATGCATGCATATGAGCATAACCAATGGACACAAATGGAGGGAAGGGGGAAGGAGGGCATGTGCTGGGGGGGGGGGCTGCCGGGGAGTGGTCAATGGGGGAAAAAGGAGACTTATGTAATACTTTAAACAATAAAGAATTTAAATTAAAAAAAAAAAGAAAGAAAGCACTGTCTGCAAGCTGAGGAGAGAGATTTCAACAAAAACCTGAAAGTCACTTGACCTGTGACTTCAGGCCTCCAGAACTATGAGAAATATATTTCTGTTGTTTAAGCAAAACTGATTATGACACTTTGCTACGACAGGCCAAGCAGACTAAAACAGATTTTGGTACCAAGAGTGGGTGCCACTGGTATAGGATAGTAAGAAGCTAGGAAAATTCCAGGACAAGCAAAATAGGGAAGCTGAGACAGATAGTTAAACAGTAGTTTGCAGCCACCTAGTGTGGGAGGCCCCCTGCCAGGGAGGACACCATGGCTCTCCTTTAAGTCATGTTGACTGAACTCAAGGCCTGGGCATAGCCCTACCTTGGGGGCATTTCTGACCAAAAGGTGAGAATGCCTTCAGCTCAACTCTTCAAAGCCCAGGTGCCAGGAATGGGTTTTTATTATGTAAATCCAGTCAAGCACCGGGAATACCTCCCTTATTTTGAGTTTTGGTGAAACCTCCTGATAATTTGGGGAATTTGGGCTATAAAATAAACACGCTGCTTTGTTGCTGGGTCTCTCTGCCTCTCCGCCAGAAGAGAACAGAAGCCCACCCAGACCCAGCTTCTCCTTCTATTTCTGTGTCTGTCTTTTCATTTTCTCAATCCCAAAGCGCCGGTTCGAGCTCTCTCTCTCCGCGCAGGACGCAGAGAAGGGAGTCCCAGCCCCAACATAACCTAGTAAATCCTATCTCCCCTAAACTAAGGACACTTAAGAGTAAATGATTAGCACTCTTCCTTCCCAACCAGGGGGGAGATAGTGTAAATCACCCTACTCAGGGAGACAGAACACAGAAATCCAATTAGTGCCATTTCTAACCACACCCAAACAGAGACAAATTAAATTAATAGAATAAATTTCGTTTTGGTACATCAACATAAAGCTGATGAATATTCTATTGATCCTACCCTAAGACCTCCCCTAAACACTCAGCCTTTAAAACCCCTGAAAACAAAGGTCACAGTGCACGCTCTCTCCAGGGAGCATGCCAGTGCCATTCCCTCTCCCCTTCCCTTCCCCCACCAGCACATATACCCTGACCTCTAAGAGACCCCATGAAACTTGCAACCCAACCAGGGGAGCAATGGGCAGCAGCAGCTCATCCTGAGCTAACCCCCTGAACCTGTCACTCAGGCCAACCTTTTCTCTGACTTCCAGTGAGCACAGGCAGCCCAGCCTAGGCTCTCCTGCTGCTTCTTCTATGTCCTTCCTTGCTTCACTGTCCTACGTGTGTTTTGCTGCAGTCGATAAATTCTTGCTCGCTTTTCTTCACACTGTCTCTTGATTGAAATCTTTCCCTCAAGAAGACAAGAATTGAGGTCTCATCTTGTCACCGGTAACACTACTATAACAAATATCTAAAAATTTGAAAGTGGCTTTGGGACTGGGTAATGGGTAGAGGCTTAAAGGTGCATGCTAGAACAGACACAGATTACCTTGAAGTGCCTGCTGTTAGAAATATGGACCTTTAAGGTGATTCTGGTAGGAGCTTAGAAAAAAAAGAGAGAGAGAAAAGAGCTGAAGAGAAAGCTTCTGTTATCATGAACATCATGAAATACAGACATGAATAATTTTAATGTTTCCTTTGAGCTAGTATATTTCTTTTAATCGATTTTTAAAGTATAAAAATAACATTTTTAATATTTATTTTATACTAGGTTTTCTGTTATTTAATTTTTATTATGATCTCATTTAATCATCACAGAAAAACAAACTATGAACTAGTTAGCATTATCATCTTTATTAAAGTTATTTAAAAAAAGACATAAGGAGCTTTAGTAATTAGTCTAATGTCACTTGGCTAATAAATTTGAGCTGTGACTTTAATCCAGGCAATATTACTCTAAAGCCAATGGTCTTAACCCCTACATGTTACCAAATAATACACAAAAAAATAAGCTGAGGGACATTTATCAAAAACAGTTTTACCACTATTGAGTGATATTTGGAAAATAAAATAACTATTCTATATTAGAATAGTGGTTAACTAAATTGGAATGTAGGCATATAATGAAACAAGATAGCAACAAATAAAACAAAAAGATGTGCTTGAAGTGCATTTAATGATGTGGAAAGTACTTAAAAATAGAAAAAATATGAATGCAGTACACAAAAACCAATATAATCTTTCTCATTTTAGTCCTTCACTCACTCCATTCATTGAACAAATATTAATTGTACAAAAATGATATGCTGGACACTTTACCTTGGCATTCAGGACACAGCTGTGAGGAAAAAGGAAGAGCTATGAGAGAGAGGGGTGGGGGAGAGAAGAAGAGAGAATATGATTTTGTTTTGTCAGGAGCTCAGCTGAGCTGGAGGGAGCTGAGCTGCCAGGTGTCAGAGTAGCTGATTAAGACAAACAAAAATTAAAGTAACAGTCAAAACTTAATCACTTACTCTGGTAATATAAGCAAGAGGCTAAACAGAAGAAAGTGCCAACCCTCCACTTCTTTCCTCCCTTAACTCTGCAGGGAGTAGAGCAGGGGTGGGGGACCTTTTTTCTGCCAAGGGCCATTTGGATATTTATAACATCATTGAGGGGCCATACAAAATTATCAACTTAAACATTAGCCTGCTATATTTGGTCAAACATTTAATTAACTCACCCCTAATGCCTTGGGAGGGCCAGACCAAATAATTTTGCAGGGCTTATATGGTCCTTGGGCCCAACATTCCCCATCCCTGAAGTGGAAGGTCAGATATATCAGCACAGATGAGGGAGAGGGTGCCTCACTCCTGAGGAGTCTCAAACAAAAGCCTTCTGCCATTTAAAGATGTGGGAGCTGGAGAAATGGAGAAGGGAAGGGCCAGCTGTGAAAAAGTACTGCGTACTAAGTCAGGGTGGAGAAAGGTGTCTTTAAGGTTCTTCCCACTCCTCCCCATACAAAAGTTTAAGCAGAGACACCTGGAGAAAGCCTCAGCTAAAGCTCTCAGTAAAGTGGCCTCTGAATGGAGGTCCCTGAGCGAGGAATACAGGTAGGATACCCACACAAAAAATCAGCCTACATGGTGGCCCTTGACTGCAACCCCCTTCACAGATTGCAATGAAGTAGCTGTTCAACAAGTCTGGTGTGGAGAGTGCCTTTAAAATTAATTGCCTACGGCTGTCCCTGAAAAATCACACAGGTTTTTAGCTAGATTTATGTTCTTAAAACGTGTATATATGAGGAATAATGTGCATGCATATATACTTACATATTTTCACAGAAAAATATTATAAGTACACAAATTATTAATAACGTGGTTATCTTTCATCAATGAGATTATGATTAATTTTTATTTTATATTTTTGCTAAAGTGTTCATATTAAAATAAAACTGACTTTTTTTTTTTACTGTGACCTTTTTATACCTAGAAAAAATATCCCCCCAAAGTTGTGTTATGTGTATGAAGAACCAGCCTGGAGGCATAAAATGAAGCTAGTGAGAAATAAGATTTGAGTTTGGCCTGAGGTCATAAAAGGCAGTCTTGGTTGCTAGAAAAAAGGAGGAATTTATGAAGAAACAGAATAATAAGCTAAAGCTATGGAACTGCAAAGTTTGGAATATGTTTGAAGAAAATCTAATAGTTTTATTTCTCATAGGGAATTTGGTCCTATCCAAAACATCTACGGAGAGATCTGGTCTGTCCCAATGTCCACGGAGACCTTTGCTCTACAGCAGCGGTTCTCAACCTGTGGGTCGCGACCCCTTTGGCAGTCGAACGACCCTTTCACAGGGGTTGCCTAAGACCATCCTGCATATCAGATATTTACAGTACGATTCATAACAGTACCAACATTACAGTTATGAAGTAGCAACGAAAATAATTTTATGGTTGGGTCACAACATGAGGAACTGTATTTAAAGAGCCAGAAGGTTGAGAACCACTGGCCAAATGCAAAGTAGAAATAAACATTATGGGTTATCTGAACCCAGGGAAATTTTCTAAGTGTGGGTGTTTTGAACAGAACAAAATATCATGGACCATTTGTCATTGACCGAAAATGCTCCCAGATGTTTTGAACAGGACCAAATATCGGCTAATGGCCTTTTAAAAAAAATTTTTGTTTTACAATATATATATTTTTTATTGATTTCAGAGAGGAAGGGAGAGAAAGATAGTAACATCAATGATGAGAAAGAATTATTAATTGGCTGCCTCCTGCATGCTCTCTACTGGGAATCAAGCCTGCAACCAGGCATGTGCCCTGACTAGGAATCGAATGTGATCTTCTGGTTCATAGGTTGACACTCAACCACTGAGTCACACTGGCTGGGCATAATCGCCTTATTTGATTTAATTTTTCTTTAAATGTAGCATAATGTTGAAGAGTGTAAATGACAGATCTCATTGTTTATATGCAATGTTATAACTAATGGAGAGTTACTGAAAATATGAAAAAGGAAATGACTTAATTAAACTTATTTAAACTGGAAAAGGTTTATATCCAATTGTGGGAGCAACTGTAAGCTCATCACATAAATTCAAAATTCTTCAAAGTTATTCCAGAAGCAAACGATAGTAAAGTGTATTAATATGCAGTTCCTCATATCTTCAACCATGAGAGCCTTGACAATGAACAACACACCTTTTGGGTCTTTGCTTTAACTTTCTCCTGTTTTGTATACAATTTCTGTATACAAATTGTAATGTGTGTTTGATCTCTTTATGTTGTAAACAGAAATGATTCATGTTCAAATATGTGAGTTCAGATTCAAGTTACTCAGAGTTCAGAAGATAAAGATTGGTGATCCTAGCCAAAAAATATGTGTGAGTTAGTATTAACTTCCCAGTGTCGGGTTACTTTTGTTTGCAGATAACATCCCTTCTCACATCTGTCCTGTGATGTGAGTTTTTACTTTATTGTAAGGGATAAAATTGTGAGAGTATCATGATTGGTAATTTTGTAGGAAGGCAGCTTATTTTTTTTCTCTTTTATATTAATAACCGTTCAGAAAATCAAATTGGAAGCAAAGTGGAAACATTAAGAATAACTACTAGAATAACACATATCCAGTTTGGGAGCAAAGTGGAAACATTAACAATAACTACTAGAGTTCTGCAAACCAAACTGACCATAGGGATAAACAGTATATTATCCCAACTACATAAATAAAAAGAGGCAATGGCATTATTGATGATCTGAATTTTCTAAACAGTATATTATCCCAACTACATAAGGGCTATGTTAAATAAAAAGAGGCAATGGCATTATTGATGATCTGAAGAATAAACTGGAATTTGAAAACAAAAAAAAAACTGTAGCTGTGGCATTTAGATAGATTGGGAAAGAGTTAATGCAGATAAACACCAGGAAAATAGAACTGGCAATCAAAGAGCAGAGAAAGACGGGAAAGAGTTTACAGAATGAAAATCTGTGGGATTTAGGAATTAATTGGTTGTGGAGAAAAGGGAGTGGTAAACAATTACTCTGAGGTTTCAAATACAGTTGACTGAGCAAATTGTGGTGTTATCTCTATATATAAAGTGCTTAGCAATGTTTAAGTCTCAGCTGATCACAGTTCTTATTGTTTCCCCAGATACAGCTGAGTTGGGTTTTCACTCAATCAATCCAATCAATAAATATATAGCTACCAATGATGACATGGAAATAATATAAATCCAAACTTTAGTAAGATATATCTGAACATTCTTCATATATGTCAGTGTGTGTGTGTGTGTGTGTGTGTGTGTGTGTGTGTGTGTGTGGAAGAGAAAGACGCAGAGAGACAGAGAGAAAGACTCAAAGCCCAAAATAATAATTAGCATGTGGCTAATCATTAATCTGTGCCAAGCACTATTAATAGGGCTTTACTAGCATATGCATGAACTCACTTGAACCTCAAACAAAATTGATGATGGGACATTATTATTATTTCAGTTTTTACAGATGAGGAAACTGAGGTTTAGAAAGGCCAAGTGTTTTTTCCTAGGGTCAGAAAGCCAGTATATGGAGGCACAAAGACTCATTTCAAGTCCATCTGATTCTAAGGCCTACAGTAATCCCTTATAATCCCCTTCACTATCCAAAGCCAGAGTGATTGGGAGAATGGCTGCCAGAACAGTGGAATCTGGAATCCTTTTGGCAACTAGGTCCTTGTGGAGATTAGAAGCAAGGGGAAGGCCCCTGATGGGAGAAGCCCTGCCACTCAGATTGCCTGAAGCATAAGATAAGAATTGCTAGTGCTGGGAGAGAGCAGGTTAAAGCCATGATCCATGGCTAGAGCGGCTCACCACTCCATGAAAACCTGGAGGCAGAACTGGATTGGGTAAGGTGAGGAGAGTTGATTGCTAAAAGGACTGAGTTCCCTGAATGCTAGGACAATGCTAGGTTATGAAGCCTGTGTTCAAAAATGATTCTAAGATATGTCTCTTGCCTTTAAATCCCACTCAGAACCCATTCATAACTCTTCATCTACACTCAAGAATTTATGAGAGATTTATAAAATAACATCCAGTTATAAAATAATATTATGGGGGCATAATGTGCAGAATAGTAACTAAAGTCAATAATACTGTATGAATATTTGAAAGGTGCTAAGAGAGTAGATCTGAAAAGTTCTTGTCACAAGGGAAAAATTATAATAACTATGTATGGTGATGAAAGTTAAGTAGACTTATTGTGGTGATCATTTTGCAATATATACAACTATTAAATCATAATGTTGTATACCTGAATTTAATGTAATGATATATGTTAATTATACTTCAACATAACTTTAAAAATAATAATATATAAAAGAAATTCAGGCCCAGACAGACTGCAACCTAGATATAATGATGGACTGGAAGCAAAGTGGAGACCGACTACACAGACTGATCCTTCTACACAGACTGACAAGCTTGAAATACTGAACTCTGCAGAACAATTGAGAAGCCAAACAAATAGACTACTGTGAATATTATTTTACTGCCTAACAGTGGTTATCCTTCTCTCAGATATTTGTCTTTCCATTCTGTTCAGGCAACACATGTGATTCATGGGAAACTGACCCCACCCAAACTCCAAGGGTTAACCCTACTAATGTGCAACAATCAATAATTCATTCCCTCTTTCTGTAAATGAAGAATTCAGTCCCAATTGCTCTTTGCAACTATTTTATGATCCTGAAGCAATTAACCAATAGAGAGAAAGTAATATTCTGGATGGTAGTTTGGAAAGAATAGAGACTTTTAGAATATCTGTCAATGGCACACTGGTCCTGATGTTTGTCTTAACTTTGGAAACACACTTCTATGAATTAATTGTTCTCATTATTTAAGCCAGCATGAGGCAAAGCTTTTGTTTCTTGCACACAAATGCATTCTATTGATATACTGACAGTCTGGTTAAATTGAGCTGTCCAGACATATGCATATGTCCAGTCATAATTACCTGTTTGATTTTATAGATTCTCTTCTCTTCTCTTCTCTTCTCTTCTCTTCTCTTCTCTTCTCTTCTCTTCTCTTCTCTTCTCTTCTCTTCTCTTCTCTTCTCTTCTCTTCTCTTCTCTTCTCTTCTCTTCTCTTCTCTTCTCTTCTCTTCTCTTCTCTTCTCTTCTCTTCTCTTCTCTTCTCTTCTCTTCTCTTCTCTTCTCTTCTCTTCTCTTCTCTTCTCTTCTCTTCTCTTCTCTTCTCTTCTCTTCTCTTCTCTTCTCTTCTCTTCTCTTCTCTTCTCTTCTCTTCTCTTCTCTTCTCTTCTCTTCTCTTCTCTTCTCTTCTCTTCTCTTCTCTTCTCTTCTCTTCTCTTCTTCCTCTCTCTCTCTCTCTCTCTCTCTCTCTGCAGTAATTCATTCTAACCTTTTCATGTTGCTGTGGCCACAGGGAAATAATCTAAGAGCGTTAATATCGAAGTTCCAAAATTCTTAAGACTTAGTTTTCCAAGTCTCATTGCATCACTTCCCCTACATTCTATTGGTCAAGCAAATCACAGACCATTCCAAATTCAAGGCAGTAGAAATAAAGCTTTATTTGATTATTTTCTCTTGAAAATTAAACTATAAATTATATAGTAGGGTCTCTGAAAATGAATGCTTGAGTATAAGGTACCACTCACTGGAGTTGTTACATGGAGTTATCACATATCTAAAAGACAGGTATACGGATGCTATTTTAGAGCAATGATTTACATGTAATATTTTAAATAGTTTTTTTGTAATGATTTTTTTTCATAAGTCTCTTGATTTAAAGATCTGAAAGGGAGATAGGGATAAGCAGATGAAGCTAACTCTTAAGTCCCACTCAAGCCTCCCATCTCCTACTTCAACCATAGCAGCCCAGCTTTATTTCTTTTACATATTAAGTATCTGGACAACATTTTATTTGGAAAAAATAATTCTATTGCTAAAAGTTATTTGAAAGAACTTTGTACATTTTTATATTATTTGAAATATTTTATCACATTTTAGTGATTTGGGATTCAGAGCTTTAAATAAAAAAAGCAAACCGATTGTACAGCTCTTTCTTGTTCTAGTTTAGTTCATCTCTTCAGAGGGCATTTTGTACAAGGTATGAGTCTGCCTAAATCTAAATAGAAAAAATTTAGGATTATGAAATTATATGTAAGAAAACCAGAGTATATGCCCATTGCATAACTAGTACCAGTATCACAATTTGATATTGTTCTTGAGTTTGAGTATAAGTAATAATATTTTCAATAAAATAAGTTTGAAATTTATTTGAATTTTAAAAATTCTGATAGATATCCCATTTATAAGTTAAATCTAAATTATTTTCATCACCATGTAATATGGTTAATATACTATTCTTTTTTGAATTATTTAGTACATCTTTTAGGGAATTCTTTGGCCTCTATAGTTCTCCCAGGAAGGTCAAAAAAAAGCAACATTTGTTTTATTAAGAGAAGAATTAATGTGTTAGTCAGACAGTGATTTTTGTTTCAAACTAAGCTGTGAAACATAAAACAAAGCAAAAGAAAAATAGACATATTTAGAAGTTTTATGTAAAACAAGATTGAAGAGATTATAGTCTCTTTGCTGGATTCATCCTCTTAACAGTTGGACTTGAGATAATGCACTTCTTTGTCGCATAAAAGAAATTTCCACTGAAAGTAGAAAAATAATAACCCCTGCCTTTCACTATGACCCTTCATATTATACCATGTACATTTTGAGTAGATAGATGAGATGAAATTTCTACTTTTTCTTTATATCGCAATAAGTCAACTTTAAGATTGCCTATATTCTTACAGAAAGGTTTCATAATTTGAAGTGCTGAAACCTTTAATCATTCATTGTGTCTGTAACAAAAAGATAGAACTTATTTCAAAAATAGCAATCTTGTCACTTCGACTAAAGAAAGAAATCCACAATATTAATAGATCACTATGACAGTTTTCGTGGTCAGAAATAGGGCAGAGGCAAAGAGAAAGTGCTGTTTCCATTTATCTTTCTTAGTAGTATGGACAGGCAGGGGGAGAGAGAATCTGAACATTCAGATAATTCACTCTGGTTAAGAACAGAGGGAAAAAAAAAAGAAAAGAAGAGAAAAAAATGTGTTTGATTTTATCCAGTGGTTTAAAATTTATGTTGACAGGTAATAAAACTTTTTTTTTTTGTCTCTAAAGATTTATTCACCCATCTACTCATATTATCATTTAGTTATTTATTCTCTCAATAAACATTTATTGAAATATTATTTCAAAAACTGTGATAATCAATGTTGTTTTAAGAGTTACAATTATAATCAAACTAAAGTATCATAACACAAACAAACAAAACATGAAAAATAAAACACAGGAATGAATTTTAGCCCCCCAAAATCTAAATATGTGGTGATCGTTTCTCAAAAAGTCCATGCATACAATATATTCTGCAAAACTAACAGAAATTTCTATAAATTACATTAAAAATTAGACTACTAATCTTTTAGAGGGAAATTTCTATGAAAACAAATTCATTCATTAAGACATGAAAAAATAGTCAAACCAAAGTAGCATTTTATAAAGACTCTTAAATGTAATGAAATATTTCATAACCTATTGTTACTACTTTGCTGTCTTACAAAAGATAAAATATGTGTTACTATATTTTAAGAAACTTCAGTTAGGTCTTAGTGAATTTCCCTAATGCCATTAAGTGTTGAAGGAGTTTTAAATTCTAGAAAATTTTATGCAATCACAATTTATTTTCTCACTTATAAGATCTGCTGTGTTCAAGTGAGTGTATTAAACCAAGACTTATTATGAACTTTCCATAAAATATGCCAGATCTCAAATATGCATTAAAGTTTCATACTACAGCCAGTAGGAAAGGTGGTGGTAGTAGGATAGTCCCAAATTCCCTCCCCCCCCCCTTTTTTTTGTTAATCCTCACCCGAGGATATTTTTCCATTGATCTCAAATATGCATTAAAGTTTCATACTACAGCCAGTAGTATGAAAGGTGGTGGTAGTAGGATAGTCCCAAATCCCCACACCCCCCCCTTTTTTTTTTGTTAATCCTCACCCGAGGATATTTTTCCATTGCTTTTTAGGGAGAGTGGAAGAGAGAGGAAAAGACAGAGAGAAACATGGACTGCTGCCTCCTGCAGGAGCCCCGACCAGGGCCTGGGCCAGGAGGAGCCTGCAACCAAGGTACATGCCCTTGGATGGAATCAAACTTGGGACTCTTTGGTCTGTAGGCCGACACTCTATCCACTGAGCCAACGGGACCCTTTGGTCTGTAGGCTGGCACTCTATCCAATGAGCCAAACCAGGTAGGGCCCAAATTCCATTTTAAACACAATAAAAAAATAATTAGAGCTTTTCCTCTGAAAATAAATAAATAAGATGTGATTCTCTGAGGTAACAATAATAAAGTTTACATGGATTAATTCCTCAAAGTTCTTGAAGGATGAAACACACAGACACACACACACACACACACACAAAACCTACAGCATAACATTACTGAGCATTCACTACATGACACACATTATTCTAAGGAGGGAATTGAGTTCTATTTTCATTTTTGTAGATAGGAATAATGAATTTTTGAGGACTAAAGTCCCAATCTAGTTCTGCATCTTGATTCCAAAGATACACTCTTTGATCCTAAAGCATGTGTAGGTTTCAATGGCCTCACTGCCAATGCATAGAGGTTAACGTGGAGCCTTCAACACAAATTTCAACCAAACACACTGATGTAAATGGCAGAAGGATTAAAGCCCAGGTCCTCCACCTTCAAGCTCAATGCACTTTCACTATAACTTACTGCTTTCCTTAAAGGACAAATACTGAAAACTTTCTACCAAGTAATCATACCGAAAGTTGTTAATACTCTTCAAAGTACTATCTTGAAGAAAAACACATAATTCTCTATATTAAAATCAATGTCAGATTCTACATGTGTTATTTTACCAGTTTGGCAAACTTAATATTATTTTTTTAGGATATATTTTTATTGATTTCAGAGAGTAAGGGAGCGGGAGAGATACATACATCAACAATGAGAGAGAATCATTGATCAGCTGCCTCCAGCACACCCCGGGACATACGCCCTAATGGGGAATTGAACCTTGACCTCCTGGGTTCATAGGTTGACACTCAATCCCTGAGCCACACTAGCCAGGCAAATATTATTTTCTTAAGAAACTCTTGGACTTGAAGAACCTGAATCTGCTTATTGAATTAGTCTCTACATACCTCACTAGTCGTTAACAGAGGGTTCACATGTAGCTCAGGAATGTAAAACCTTTAAGCAGTTTCTCATAGAATCTTTTTCAGGCTGAGTAACTCACATATCATCTATTCTTCCTCATATTTATTGATAGTTAAAATGGTGTTGGAGAGAGAAGAGAACAGAAAGAGGAAAACTGCTCCCCTAGTATAAAACATTACAAAGATTAAACCACTAAGCTTTTCTCATTGACACTTCAGGGCTTGTAAATATCACTTTATTTTTCATAAAAAAGATTCATGAAATACTCACAAAATTTTATATAGAGTTCTTTGTAGAAATATTTCTACACATCTTTTTAAAAAAAGTTTTATTGATTTTGTTAGAGAGAGGAAAAGAGAGAGAGATAGAGAGAGAAACATCAATGTGAGAGTGGAACATGGATTGGCTGCCTCCTGCACACCACCTACTGGGGATCAAGCCCACAACCCCGGGCATGTGCCCTGACCAGGAATGGAACCCACAACCTTGCAGTACATGGAACTATGCTCAACCAACTGACCCACATTGGCCTGGGCTATTTCTACATATCTTATAGGTGGGAATAAGATACGAAGACTTAGGTAAAAAAATATACATATCAGGTGTTTAAAACAATTTCTGTAAAAGCAAATTGAATATATGTTCACATGAAACTTATTTATTAAAATTATTTATAAATATTTAATGGAAGGCCTAACCTATTTATCTTCCTAAAATGTATTCTCATTTATTAAGTAACTCAATTTTCTTATAAAATGATGATCACTGCTGAGGTTTCTAAAACACTGAGTTCTGCTTATAACTAGAGATTCCCCTGGTAGAATGATTTATATGAGGAAATCTCTATTAAATCAACTTCACCATTGTTGGTACTTTCAAAGGACATCTTTTGTAGATTAATCTGCAGAATGAAAATAAGCTATTAATTTTAATGTCCATATGGATTCAGAATTATCTCTGATAGAAAATATATTTTCATTAAACTAGTTTCTGTTTAATTTATCTTATTTTACATTTTGCTGCAATATATATTTTCAAATAACATGTGGATTTTCATTAATGTTTATATGAAATATATGTAAAGACATAGTGGCTATTATGACACAAATTCCACAGGCAGGCAGGTGAATAGATTATCATCACACCAGCTTCAGATAGTAACTATTAATCTTTTTTATATCCTGAAGTTCCCAGGAATCTGAAGAAAAATATACCCACAACTACCAAAAACACCCCTTCCCCCAAATAACCTGTTTTGTACATTTCATCTTTAATTCAATGTCAGAGAATCTACAGACATTTTAGAGTTCAATTTGGTATAGACCAATGTAACTTATAATAGTCTGCATATAAAAAATAATATTCATAATAGATTCATTGATTATTCAATAAGCATTGAACAGAAATTGTACTGTTAGGAGAAAAAATAAATGATATTTTAAGCCCAAACTTTCAATCAAATAAAATTCAATGAATTAAAGAATGAAATCACATTTAAAAAATAGAATGCATGTTTTATTTATAGGACTTTTAGCTGCTTATTATTTTTTTGTCTTTTAAAAAATTTAATTTTATTGAGTCCTAATTGACATGCAACAAAATGTAAACAGATATCAAAACTACACACCCATGTAACCAATACTATAACCGATATACAGAACATTTCTATCACCCCACAAATATCCCTCATGGCATTTCAGTCAATTTCCCCTGCCCCTACACCCAGGTAGCGATGATCTGCCTCTGCCAGTACGGTTTACTTTTGCCTTTTCTAGAATTTCATATAAATGAATGCTTTATACTCCTTTGTTTCTAGCTTCTTTAAGTAAGCATAATGTTTTTGAGGTATGTCGATATTATTTACATATCAGAAGTTCATACTCTTTTTAAACATAAAATAAAAAATTTAAAGTATATTAAAAACAATAGATTTAACTAAATTAATAGAAAATGTAATATTTTATGCTAGAAAGAGTTAATATAAATTAAAAGGCACATAAAAATTACTATTTTTTTACAAATAATACAAACCATTGTATTTTGGTTATATATTAATTAAGTAGGTAATATTTACCAGTACATTGATAACATGGTTAAAAATTAATATAAAATTAGTACAGAATTAATAAAAAAACTAACATATAAAACTAGTGGCCTGGTGCACAAATTTGTACACATTGAAAGGAAATTAATTAGAAGAAATATTTTAATGTCGCTATTCACCCTTTCTCTATAATAGAAGTGTCAACCAAATTCACGATTGACAATGACAGACTGAAACACAAGCTTGCGATTGGTACCAGCGAGAGCTTTATATGTATGGCTCGTGGGCAAGTCAACTTCGCCTTTTATATATACAGAATAAACTTGCTTTAGACCTGCTTTCTGATGTAGCTAAACTTTTTCCAGCCCAGTGAAACACCCCAACTTCTCTTTCAGGTAATTTTCAGCAACACAGCAGTAAATATCAACACAAAGCAGATTATCATTGTAGATCATGCAGGAAGAACAAAGGGTAAAATATTAGAGGGATAGGAGATAGAAACATCAACGATGACAGAGAATCATTGATCGGCTGCCTCCTTCATGCTCCCCACTGGGGGCCAAGCTCTCAACTGGGCATGTGCCCTGATCGGGTATTGAACCCATGACCACCTGCTTCATAGGTCAACGCTCAACCACTAAGCCAGGCTGGTTGGGCCATTTTTATCAATTTTTAGATTTTTCTACAACAGATACAAAACCAATAAAATGTTGGGGAATATTAATATATTTTCAGTAACTAGTAAATCTTCTAATAACTTCTAAGAGCACTCTTACATGTACTGATAGTTATTTAAATAAGTATCTATATATATAAAAGGCTAATATGCTAAGTGTCCCTACTGGTTGCTATGATGCACACTGGTTGCTATGATGTACACTGACCACCAGGGGGCAGATGCAACCAGAGAGGAGGGAGCCCAATTCCTCACAGGGCCGCATGATTCTACCTTCGCCTGTGGGTTATGTTGTTGCTGGGGCACTGTCGGCCCCAAATCTGGTTTACTACACACTTGTGTTTGCATTCCACACCCTGTATGACAGCAACTTTGCAAAGTGCCCTCTTACACTCTGGGACCCCTCAGGGATATCAGAGAGCCAGTTTCAGCCCAATCCCCGCAGGCCAAGCCGAGGGACCTCACCGGTGCACTAGCCCATGCATAGGGCCTCTAGTATGCATATAAGATCTTTGGTTAATCTCTTCCTGCCCTTCCCTCTCCCCGCTTCCCTCTGAGAATCATCAGTCTGTTCCATGTTTCCATGCCTATGGTTTCTGCTCCTGCATTGAGCTTCTGCGCCCTGGTGAATAGTCCGCAATATAGCTACTAGCTGGTTGGCTGGTTGGCCCATCAGCCGGTCACTTAGGCTTTTATATATATAGATACCCAAGCTCATTAGTAATCAAAGTCATGTTAAAACTGAGACACTTATTAATTAATGGAAAATAGTACAAGATGGTCATAATAAATATCGTCAGAATACAGCAACATAGACATCTTTCACATACTTTGAGGAGCAATCTCTACAATTTCCCCAAAAATAAATTTCATAAAGAGATGGAGGGAGGGGCAACCCTCCATAGTTTGATGATGATATTTAAGCAATTAGAATAACAATTTAAATTTGCTAAAATTGGCACTCTTTGATTATAGGAATCTAGAGGCCCAGTGCATGAATTTGTGCACAGGTGGGGTCCCTTGACCTGACTGGCAATTGAGGCCAATCGGGGCACGGGAGGTTGGCCAGGGGGAGGGGCCGCAAGAGGTTTCGATCGGGGTCATTAGGGAGAGCCAGCTGAGGGGAGGGGCCACGGGAGGTTCTGATCGTGGTCAGTGGGGCCAGCCAGCCAGCCAGCCAGGGGAGGGACAGTGGGAGGTTCGGCCAGCCGGAGGGTGGGACCATGGGAGGTTGTCTGTGGGAGTGCACTGACCACCAGGGGGCAGCTCCTGCATTGAGCATCTGCCCCCTGGTGATCAGTGCACATCATAGCAACCTGTTGACCAGTCATTTGGTTGCTTGGTCATTCAGTCGTTTAGGCTTTTATATTATAGACTAGAGCCCCGACGCATGAAGATTCACGCAAGAATAGGCCTTCCTTTCCCTGGCTGCTGGCACCACCTTTGCTCCAGCCCTGAGCCACCTTTCCTCCTTCGCTCCAGCCCGGAGCCGCCTTCCACCTCTCGCCTTGTCGTGTCAGTTTGCATATTCCCTCCTTATTGGCTGTGGGTGCTGCCATCTTTTGTCACAAAGTTATGGTCAATTGGCATATTCTGTCTTTATTAGATAGGCCTAGAGGCCCAGTGCATGAATTTGTGCATGGGTGGGGTCTGGTTGGCCTGGCCCCCAGGGCAGGGCAGGGCTGGGCCTGTCAGGAGGAGGAAATGGCGGGAGGTTGGCTGGCCAGCCCACCTGGATGGGGCCCCAATCAGGGCCTCTGATCAGGGCCAGTCCAGCTGGGGGAAGGGGCCATGGGCAATTGGCCAGCAAGCCCCGCCCCCGATTGGGGTTGGGGGGCCAATTGAGGGTGGGGCCAGCCATGGGGAGGGTGGGGGGT